>NC_092743.1:528365-820416 GCF_047496795.1 Chiloscyllium punctatum
ACACATGCTCTCACACACACACATACTCATACACCCTCTCACACATACACTCACACACACACACACACACACATATTCTCACACACGCTCACACACATAGACACACTCTCACATACACACACACGCTCAGACACATACTCACACTTGCTCTCACACACACACACACACACACGCTCACACACACACACACACACACACACACGGACAAACTCTCACACACACGGACAAACTCACACACATACGGACAAACTCTCACACACACTCTCACACACATACTCACACACCCTCACACACACTCTCACACACATACTCACACACCCTCACACACACATACTCACACACCCTCACACACATACTCATACACACTCTCACACACATACTCACACACACACGGACAAACTCTCACACACACTCTCACACATGCTCTCACACACGCACTCACACACACATGCGCTCACACACATATGGACAAACTCTCACACACACACTCTCACACATGCTCTCACATACGCACTCACACACACACGCGCTCACACACATATGGACAAACTCTCACACACACGCTCACACACATAGACACACTCACAAACACACACTCACACACGCTCTCACACATGCTCTCACACACACACACTCTCACACATACTCACACACACTCACACACATACGGACAAACTCTCACACACACTCACACACGCACATACTCACACACCCTCACACACATACACACACTCACACACACTCGCACACACACATTCACATTCTCACACATGCTTACACACATACTCACACACACACACACTCTCACACACATACGGACAAACTCTCACACACACACACACATACTTACACACGCTCACACACACATACTCACACATGCTCACACACTCACGCACATTCTCACACACACACACACTCACTCACACACATACACACACACACATACACACACTCATTCACACACATACACACACACACATACACACACGCACACACACACACATACGCACACACACACATACACACACTCACTCACACACATACGCACACACACTCACACATACACACACACACACACACACATACACATACTCACACACAGACACACTCACGCACTCACACACATGCACACACACACACACACTCATACACACGCTCACACATACTCACACACGCTCACACACATACACAGATGCACACATAGACACACTCTCACACGCTCACACATACTCTCTCACACACACACACTCTCACACATACTCTCACACACACACATACTTACACACACGCTCACACATACACATACTCACACACACACATACTCACACACATATTCACACACACATGCTCACACACATACTCTCACACACACTCACACACGCACACACACTCTCACACACATACACACACACTGACACACACACACACATACTCTCACACACACACACACACACACACATACTCTCTCTCGCACACACACAGTCACACACATACACACACACATACTCATACGCTCACACACACACTCTCACAAACACATACTCTCTCACACACACACACAATGTACTCACACATGCTCACACACACTCTCATACATACACACACACGCTCACACTCACACACACACTTTCACACACATACTCACACACACACACAAACACACTCATACACACACATAAACAAACACATACTCACACACACTCACACATACACTCACTCACATACTCACACACACGCTCACACATACACATACTCACACACACGCTCACACATACACATACTCACACACATACTTACACACACGCTCACACACATATATACACATGCTCACACACATACTCACACACGCTCACACACAGACACTCTCTCACACACATACACACAGACACACTCACATATATACGCTCACACACATACACACACACACATGCTCTCACACACGCACTCACTCACACGCTCACACACACATGCTCTCATACGCTCTCACACACACACACACACTCAAACACCCTCACACACATACTCACACACCCTCACACACACCCTCACACACACTCACACTGACAAACTCTCACACACATGCTCACACTCACACATACTCTCACACACACACAGAAACAAACACATACTCTCACACACACACAGAAACAAACACATACTCTCACACACACAACCTCACACACATACACACACGCTCACACTCTCACACACACACGCTCACTCACTCTCACACTCACACACACACTCACACTCTCACACACACACATACTCACAAACGCTCACACACACACATACTCACGCTCACACACATACTCACACACCCACTCACACACATACTCACACTCACACACATACTCACACACCCTCACACACACATACTCACACACGCTCACACACATACTCACACACATAGACACACTCTCACACACGCTCACACACAGACACACTCTCACACACACTCACTCACATATGCTCTCACACACGCTCTCTCACACACACACGCGCTCACACACTCACACACATACGGACAAACTCTCACACACACTCTCACGCTCTCACACACACACCCACACACATACTCACACACCCTCACACACACACACGCTCACACACACACATATGGACAAACTCTCACACACACGCTCACACACACACACACTCTCACACTCACTCACACACACTCACACACATACGGACAAACTCTCACACACGCTCACACACACACACTCACACACGCTCTCTCACACACACACATACACACGCTCTCACACACGCACATACTCACACACCCTCACACACATACTCACACACACACACACACGCACACACACACGCACACACACATTCACATTCTCACATACGCTCACACACATACACACACACACATACGGACAAACTCTCACACACACACACATTCTCACACACCAACGCTCACACACACACATACACACATACTCACACACGCTCACACACACACATACTCACACACGCTCACACACAGACACACTCTCACACACATACACACACGGATTCACTCACACACACTCACGGACTCACACACATTCACACGCTCACACACATACACACACACATGCTCTCACACAACCACACACATACGAACAATCTCTCACACACTCACACACATTCTCACACACCAACGCTCACACACACACATACACACACTCACTCACACACACACATATACACACTCACTCACACACATGCTCACACACAGACACACACACACATACACTCAGACACACTCACACATATACGCTCACACACATACACACACACATGCTCTCACACACGCACTCACTCACACACACACACACACACACACTCTCACACGCTCTCACACACACACGCACACTCAAACACCCTCACACACATACTCACACACCCTCACACACACACGCTCACACTGACAAACTCTCACACACACTCACACACTCTCACACACACACACACACTCACACACTCTCACACACACACAGAAACAAACACATACTCTCACACACACACCCTCACACACATACACACACGCTCACTCACTCTCACACTCACACACACACACTCACACTCTCACACACACACACTCACTCACTCTCACACTCACACACACACACTCTCACGCACACATACTCACAAACGCTCACACACGCTCACACACACACATACTCACGCTCACGCACATACTCACACACCCACTCACACACATACTCACACTCACACACATACTCACACACCCTCACACACGCTCACACACATACTCACACACATAGACACACTCTCACACACGCTCACACACACATGCTCTCACACACGCTCTCACACACACACTCACACACATACGGACAAACTCTCACACACACACACGCTCTCACACACGGTCTCACACACCCTCACACACATAGACACACTCACACACACACGCACACACACTCACACTCTCACACTTCGCTCACACACACTCTCACACATACGGACAAACTCTCACACACACTCACACTCAAACACACACTCTCTCACACACACACACACACACACGCTCACACACACACAGGCACATACTCACACATGCTCACACACACATACTTACACACGCTCTCACACACACACACTCACACACATAGACACACTCTCACACACACGCTCACACGCACACACACTCACACTCTCACGCACACTCACACACACATACTCACACACGCTCACACACATATTCACACACACACACACATACACACACACACACATACTCACGCTCACACACATACTCACGCTCACACACATACTCACACACACACACAGACACTTTCTCAAACACGCTCACACACATAGCCACACTCTCACACACACTCACGGTCACACACACACATACACACACATTCACACACACTCATACTCACACATATACTCACACACCCTCACACACATAGACACGCTCACACACACACACTCACACACGCTCACACACATAATCACACACACTCTCACACATACGGACAAACTCTCACACACACTCACACACATACTCACACATGCTCTCACACACTCTCACACATGCTCACACACACACCCTCACACACACGCTCTCACACACACACATACACACACATACGCTCACACACACACATACACATGCTCACACACACATATATTCACACACGCTCACACACACACACACTCACGCTCGCACACATACACACATATACTCACGCTCACACACAGACACACTCTCACACACACAAGCTCAGACACACACGCTCAGATACATACTCACACTGTCACGCATGCTTACACACATACTCACACACATACGGACAAACTCTCACACACACTCAAACACTCACACACACACTCACACATGCTCTCACATATGCTCTCACACACACACACACATGCTCACAAACACACACACACTCACACACATACGGACAAAATTTCTCACACACACACACACACACGCTCTGACACACGCCCTCACACACACACACACATACTCACACACCCTCACACACACAGACACACTCTCACGCACACACACTCTCACTCACACTCTCTCACAATACGGACAAACTCTCTCACACACACTCACACATACTCTCACACACACATACACATACTCACACACGTTCTCTCACACACACACACCCTCACACACGCTCACACACATAGACCCACTCTCACACACATAGACCCACTCTCACACACACACATACTCACACACGCTCAGACACATACTCACACACGCTCACACACACACACACACTCACACTCTCACACACATGGACAAACTCTCACACACACGGACAAACACTCACACACACACACACACTCACACACGCTCTCACACACACACACACACACGGACAAACTCTCACACACACTCTCACACACACACACACACACACATGCTCTCACACACACACTCACTCACACACACACATACTCTCACACGCTCACACACACATGCTCACACACACACACGCTCACACACACACACGCGGAGACACCCACACAGACACACACATGTTACACAGCAACAGGAGAACCTGTCGCAATGACATCAGAAATCCGTAGGGAGTAACTCGGGCAGGGCCTGTGCAGAATGGGATTGAGTTCATGGTTCAGGTTGGTGCCTTCCACCCGAATATGTTTGCAGTGTTCCCCAGGGAATGTTCAGGGGAGAGTCCCAGGATGGTGCCTGGGATGGAGAGGCTCAATGACCAGGAGAGGCTGCACACACTCACATTGTTTTCTTTCAAGCAGAGATGGTTAAGAGAGGAGTGTGATCGAGGTGTGTACAATTCTCACAGCATGGGCAGGATGGGCAGGATGGGCAGGATGGGCAGGATGGGCAGGATGGGCGGGATGGACGGGATGGGCGGGATGGGCGGGATGGGCGGGATGGGCGGGATGGGCGGGATGGGCAGGATGGGCGGGATGGGCGGGATGGACGGGATGGGCGGGATGGGCGGGATGGGCGGGATGGACGGGATGGACGGGATGGACGGGATGGACGGGATGGGCGGGATGGGCGGGATGGACGGGATGGGCGGGATGGGCGGGATGGACGGGATGGACGGGATGGGCGGGATGGGCGGGATGGACGGGATGGGCGGGATGGGCGGGATGGGCGGGATGGGCGGGATGGGCGGGATGGACGGGATGGACGGGATGGGCGGGATGGGCGGGATGGGCGGGATGGACGGGATGGACGGGATGGACGGGATGGACGGGATGGGCGGGATGGAAGGGATGGGCGGGATGGACGGGATGGACGGGATGGACGGGATGGGCGGGATGGACGGGATGGGCGGGATGGGCGGGATGGACGGGATGGACGGGATGGACGGGATGGACGGGATGGGCAGCTATTCCCTTAGTTGAAGGGTCACCTTTCTCAAGTGAAAAACAGGGGCTTTCGATGGGATTTGAAGTGGGACTCTTTTTACCGACAGGGTGGTGAGTCTGGAATTTACTGCCTGGGAGGGGACTCAGATGGAAAACCTCACAACCTTTGAGAAGGTGGTGAACGTGATGGTACAGTGGAATGATCACTCGATTATTCATCCAGACATTCAGCTCATGTTCGGGATCCTCTTACTAGAATCCTGCTGTACGCACTGAGAGACGATGGTTCAGAGCAACATACCATCCTGAACCAGCCTCCCAGCTCTGTGGCTGACCTTTCGGGTAGTTCGAGACAGGACATAGTCACATCCTAGAAAGGGACAGGAGGAAACTCCCTTGGAAGAGCATCCAAAAGGTCATAACATTCAAGGCTAGGGGCCCAATGAGGGAAGTGGGATTAGTGGAGATATAGTGCAGAGGGGAAGGGCAGATTGACTGGAGGTGTAGGGGTGGGGGGAAAGGAAGGGAGTTACTTGGCAGTGAGGTGGGCATTTGGGGCAGTGGGGTGTGAGGGACAGGGGCTGGGTGTCCTGCCATTATACACTTACTTGTGAACAAAGCAGAGAGCCTCCGGCCCAGACTGGGTGTAATACTGGGAGATACCATTGTCTCCTCCATATACAGCTCGCATCTTCTCCTGGTCCAATCTCCACCCGTTCAGTTTGTAGTGATACAGACTGGCACAAGGCACCTGGGCCTCTGCTCTGGGAGAGATCACCTCAACTCGTGACAGCTCCACTGTCTGTTCACACCAGTGTCTATAGGGCACAGCAAATACACACGGTTACACGCTGGTACACACAGTTATATGCTATTACACACTGGTACACACTGGTACACACAGTTATATACTATTACACACGGTTACACACTGGTACACACAGTTATATGTTATTACACACTGGTACACACTGGTACACACAGTTATATACTATTACACACGGTTACACACTGGTACACACAGTTATATACTATTACACACTCTTACACACTGGTACACACAGTTATATGCTATTACACACTGGTACACACTGGTACACACAGTTATATGCTATTACACACTCTTACACACTGGTACACACAGTTATATGCTATTACACACTCTTACACACTGGTACACACAGTTATATGCTATTACACACTGGTACACACAGTTATATGCTATTACACGCTGTTACACACTGGTACACACAGTTATATGCTATTACACGCTGGTACACACAGTTATATGCTATTACACACTCACACACTGGTACACACAGTTATATGCTATTACACACTCTTACACACTGGTACACACAGTTATATACTATTACACACTCTTACACACTGGTACACACAGTTATATGCTATTACACACTGGTACACACTGGTACACACAGTTATATGCTATTACACACTCTTACACACTGGTACACAGTTATATGCTATTACACACTCTTACACACTGGTACACACAGTTATATACTATTACACACTGGTACACACTGGTACACACAATCATATGCTATTACACACTGTTACACACTGTTACACACAGTTATATGCTATTACACACTCTTACACACTGGTACACACTGTTATATGCTATTACACACTGTTACACACAGTTATATGCTATTACACACTCTTACACACTGGTACACACAGTTATATGCTATTACACACTCTTACACACTGGTACACACTGTTATATGCTATTACACACTGTTACACACTGTTACACACAGTTATATGCTATTACACACTCTTACACACTGGTACACACAGTTATATACTATTACACACTGTTACACACTGGTACACACAGTCATATGCTATTACACACTGTTACACACTGTTACACACAGTTATATGCTATTACACACTCTTACACACTGGTACACACAGTTTTTTGCTATTACATGCTGTTACACACAGTTATATGCTATTACATGCTGTTACACACTGGTACACAGTTATATGCTATTACACACTGGTACACACAGTTATATGCTATTACATGCTGTTACACACTGGTACACAGTTATATGCTATTACACACTGGTACACACTGGTACACACAGTTATATACTATTACACACGGTTACACACTGGTACACACAGTTATATGCTATTACACACTGGTACACACAGTTATATGCTATTACACACTCTTACACACTGTTAGACACAGTTATATGCTATTACACACTCTTACACACTGGTACACACAGTCATATGCTATTACACACTGTTACACACTGTTACACACAGTTATATGCTATTACACACTCTTACACACTGGTACACACAGTTTTTTGCTATTACATGCTGTTACACACAGTTATATACTATTACACACTGGTACACACAGTTATATGCTATTACACACTGTTACACACTGGTACACACAGTTATATGCTATTACATGCTGTTACACACTGGTACACAGTTATATGCTATTACACACTGGTACACACTGGTACACACAGTTATATACTATTACACACGGTTACACACTGGTACACACAGTTATATGCTATTACACACTGGTACACACAGTTATATGCTATTACACATTCTTACACACTGGTACACACAGTTATATGCTATTACAAGCTGTTACACACTGGTACACACAGTTATATGCTATTACACACTGGTACACACTGGTACACACAGTTATATGCTATTACACACTGTTACACACAGTTATATGCTATTACACACTCTTACACACTGGTACACACAGTTATATGCTATTACACACTGGTACACACTGGTACACACAGTTATATGCTATTACACACTGTTACACACAGTTATATGCTATTACACACTCTTACACACTGGTACACACAGTTATATGCTATTACACACTGGTACACACTGGTACACACAGTTATATGCTATTACACACTGTTACACACAGTTATATGCTATTACACACTCTTACACACTGGTACACACAGTTATATGCTATTACACACTCTTACACACTGGTACACACAGTTATATGCTATTACACACTGTTACACACAGTTATATGCTATTACACACTGGTACACACTGGTACACACAGTTATATGCTATTACACACTGGTACACAGTTATATGCTATTACATGCTGTTACACACTGGTACACAGTTATATGCTGTTACACACTGGTACACACTGGTACACACAGTTATATGTTATTACACACTGGTACACACTGGTACACACAGTTATATACTATTACACACGGTTACACACTGGTACACACAGTTATATACTATTACACACGGTTACACACTGGTACACACAGTTATATACTATTACACACTCTTACACACTGGTACACACAGTTATATGCTATTACACACTGGTACAGACTGGTACACACAGTTATATGCTATTACACACTCTTACACACTGGTACACACAGTTACATGCTATTACACACTCTTACACACTGGTACACACAGTTATATGCTATTACACACTGTTACACACAGTTATATGCTATTACACACTCTTACACACTGGTACACACAGTTATATGCTATTACACACTGGTACACACTGGTACACACAGTTATATGCTGTTACACACTGTTACACACAGTTATATGCTATTACACACTCTTACACACTGGTACACACAGTTATATGCTATTACACACTGGTACACACTGGTACACACAGTTATATGCTATTACACATTCTTACACACTGGTACACACAGTTATATGCTATTACACACTGTTACACACAGTTATATGCTATTACACACTGGTACACACTGGTACACACAGTTATATGCTATTACACACTGGTACACACTGGTACACACAGTTATATGCTATTACACACTGGTACACACTGGTACACACAGTTATATACTATTACACACGGTTACACACTGGTACACACAGTTATATGCTATTTCACACTGGTACACACAGTTATATGCTATTACACACTGGTACACACTGGTACACACAGTTATATGCTATTACACATTCTTACACACTGGTACACACAGTTATATGGTATTACACACTGGTACACACTGGTACACACAGTTATATGCTATTACACACTCTTACACACTGGTACACACAGTTATATGCTATTACACACTGTTACACACTGGTACACACAGTTATATGCTATTACACACTGTTACACACAGTTATATGCTATTACACACTGGTACACACTGGTACACACAGTTATATGCTATTACACATTCTTACACACTGGTACATACAGTTATATGCTATTACACACTGTTACACACAGTTATATGCTATTACACACGGGTACACACAGTTACATGCTATTACACACTGGTACACAGTTATATGCTATTACAAACTGTTACACACTGGTACACACAGTTATATGCTATTACACACTGTTACACACAGTTATATGCTATTACATGCTGTTACACACTGGTACACAGTTATATGCTATTACACACTGGTACACACTGGTACACACAGTTATATGCTATTACACACTGGTACACACTGGTACACACAGTTATATACTATTACACATGGTTAGACAGTGGTACACACAGTTATATGCTATTACACACTGGTACACACAGTTATATGCTATTACACACTGGTACACACTGGTACACACAGTTATATGCTATTACACATTCTTACACACTGGTACACACAGTTATATGCTATTACACACTGGTACACACTGGTACACACAGTTATATGCTATTACACATTCTTACACACTGGTACACACAGTTATATGCTATTACACATTCTTACACACTGGTACACACAGTTATATGATATTACACACTGTTACACACAGTTATATGCTATTACACACTGGTACACACTGGTACACACAGTTATATGCTATTACACACTCTTACACACTGGTACACACAGTTATATGCTATTACACACTGGTACATACAGTTATATGCTATTACACACTGTTACACACAGTTATATGCTATTACACACTCTTACACACTGGTACACACAGTTATATGCTATTACACACTCTTACACACTAGTACACACAGTTATATGCTATTACACACTGTTACACACAGTTATATGCTATTACACACTCTTACACACTGGTACACACAGTTATATGCTATTACACATTCTTACACACTGGTACACACAGTTATATGCTAATACACACGGTTACACACTGGTACACACAGTTATATGCTATTACACACTGGTACACACTGGTACACACAGTTATATGCTATTACACATTCTTACACCTGGTACACACAGTTATATGCTATTACAAGCTGTTACACACTGGTACACACAGTTATATGCTATTACACATTCTTACACACTGGTAAACACAGTTATATGCTATTACAAGCTGTTACACACTGGTACACAAAGTTATATGCTATTACACACTCTTACACACTGGTACACACAGTTATATGCTATTACACACTGTTACACACTGTTACACACAGTTATATGCTATTACACACTGTTACACACAGCTATATGCTATTACCCACTCTTACACACTGTTACACACAGTTATATGCTATTACACACTCTTACACACTGGTACACACAGTTATATGCTATTACACACTCTTACACACTGGTACACACAGTTATATGCTATTACACACTCTTACACACTGGTACACACAGTTATATGCTATTACACACTGTTACACACAGTTATATGCTATTACACACTCTTACACACTGGTACACACAGTTATATGCTATTACACATTCTTACACACTGGTACACACAGTTATAGGCTATTACACATTCTTACACACTCTTACACACAGTTATATGCTATTACACACTCTTACACACTGGTACACACAGTTTTTTGCTCTTACACGCTGTTGCACACAGTTATAGGCTATTACACACTGGTACACACAGTTATAGGCTATTACACACTGTTACACACTGGTACACACAGTTATATGCTATTACACACTGTTACACACTGGTACACACAGTTATATGCTATTACACACTCTTACACACTGGTACACACAGTTATATGCTATTACATGCTGTTACACACTGGTACACAGTTATATGCTATTACACACTGGTACACACTGGTACACACAGTTATATACTATTACACACGGTTACACACTGGTAGACACAGTTATATGCTATTACACACTGGTACACACAGTTATATGGAATTACACATTCTTACACACTGGTACACACAGTTATATGCTATTACAAGCTGTTACACACTGGTACACACAGTTATATGCTATTACACACTGGTACACACTGGTACACACAGTTATATGCTATTACACACTGTTATATGCTATTACACACTCTTACACACTGGTACACACAGTTATATGCTATTACACACTGGTACACACTGGTACACACAGTTATATGCTATTACACACTGTTACACACAGTTATATGCTATTACACACTCTTACACACTGGTACACACAGTTATATGCTATTACACACTGGTACACAGTTATATGCTATTACATGCTGTTACACACTGGTACACAGTTATATGCTGTTACACACTGGTACACACTGGTACACACAGTTATATGCTATTACACACTGGTACACACTGGTACACACAGTTATATACTATTACACACGGTTACATACTGGTACACACAGTTATATACTATTACACACGGTTACACACTGGTACACACAGTTATATACTATTACACACTCTTACACACTGGTACACACAGTTATATGCTATTACACACTGGTACACACTGGTACACACAGTTATATGCTATTACACACTCTTACACACTGGTACACACAGTTACATGCTATTACACACTCTTACACACAGTTATATGCTATTATACACTCTTACACACTGTTACACACAGTTATATGCTATTATACACTGTTACACACTGGTACACACAGTTATATGCTATTACACACTATTACACACAGTTATATGCTATTACACACTCTTACACACTGGTACACACAGTTATATGCTATTACACACTCTTACACACTGGTACACACAGTTTTTTGCTATTACATGCTGTTACACACTGGTACACACAGTTATATGCTATTACACACTCTTACACACTGGTACACACAGTTATATGCTATTACACGCTGTTACACACTGGTACACACAGTTATATGCTATTACACACTCTTACACACTTGTACACACAGTTATATGCTGTTACACACAGTTGTATGCTATTACACACTCTTACACACTGTTACACACAGTTATATGCTATCACTCTTACACACTGGTACACACAGTTATATGCTATTACACACTCTTACACACTGGTACACACAGTTATATGCTATTACACACTGGTACACACTGGTACACACAGTTATATACTATTACACACGGTTACACACTGGTACACACAGTTATATGCTATTACACACTGGTACACACAGTTATATGCTATTACACACTCTTACACACTGTTAGACACAGTTATATGCTATTACACACTCTTACACACTGGTACACACAGTCATATGCTATTACACACTGTTACACACTGTTACACACAGTTATATGCTATTACACACTCTTACACACTGGTACACACAGTTACATGCTATTACATGCTGTTACACACAGTTATATACTATTACACACTGGTACACACAGTTATATGCTATTACACACTGTTACACACTGGTACACACAGTTATATGCTATTACATGCTATTACACACTGGTACACACTGGTACACACAGTTATATACTATTACACACGGTTACACACTGGTACACACAGTTATATGCTATTACAAGCTGTTACACACTGGTACACACAGTTATATGCTATTACACACTGGTACACACTGGTACACACAGTTATATGCTATTACACACTGTTACACACAGTTATATGCTATTACACACTCTTACACACTGGTACACACAGTTATATGCTATTACACACTGGTACACACTGGTACACACAGTTATATGCTATTACACACTGTTACACACAGTTATATGCTATTACACACTCTTACACACTGGTACACACAGTTATATGCTATTACACACTGGTACACACTGGTACACACAGTTATATGCTATTACACACTGTTACACACAGTTATATGCTATTACACACTCTTACACACTGGTACACACAGTTATATGCTATTACACACTCTTACACACTGGTACACACAGTTATATGCTATTACACACTGTTACACACAGTTATATGCTATTACACACTGGTACACACTGGTACACACAGTTATATGCTATTACACACTGGTACACAGTTATATGCTATTACATGCTGTTACACACTGGTACACAGTTATATGCTGTTACACACTGGTACACACTGGTACACACAGTTATATGCTATTACACACTGGTACACACAGTTATATACTATTACACACGGTTACACACTGGTACACACAGTTATATACTATTACACACGGTTACACACTGGTACACACAGTTATATACTATTACACACTCTTACACACTGGTACACACAGTTATATGCTATTACACACTGGTACAGACTGGTACACACAGTTATATGCTATTACACACTCTTACACACTGGTACACACAGTTACATGCTATTACACACTCTTACACACTGGTACACACAGTTATATGCTATTACACACTGTTACACACAGTTATATGCTATTACACACTCTTACACACTGGTACACACAGTTATATGCTATTACACACTGGTACACACTGGTACACACAGTTATATGCTATTACACACTGGTACACACAGTTATATGCTATTACACACTGGTACACACTGGTACACACAGTTATATGCTATTACACATTCTTACACACTGGTACACACAGTTATATGCTATTACACACTGTTACACACAGTTATATGCTATTACACACTGGTACACACTGGTACACACAGTTATATGCTATTACACACTGGTACACACTGGTACACACAGTTATATGCTATTACACACTGGTACACACTGGTACACACAGTTATATGCTATTACACACTGGTACACACTGGTACACACAGTTATATACTATTACACACGGTTACACACTGGTACACACAGTTATATGCTATTTCACACTGGTACACACAGTTATATGCTATTACACACTGGTACACACTGGTACACACAGTTATATGCTATTACACATTCTTACACACTGGTACACACAGTTATATGCTATTACACACTGGTACACACTGGTACACACAGTTATATGCTATTACACACTCTTACACACTGGTACACACAGTTATATGCTATTACACACTGTTACACACTGGTACACACAGTTATATGCTATTACACACTGTTACACACAGTTATATGCTATTACACACTGGTACACACTGGTACACACAGTTATATGCTATTACACATTCTTACACACTGGTACATACAGTTATATGCTATTACACACTGTTACACACAGTTATAGGCTATTACACACTGGTACACACAGTTATATGCTATTACACACTGGTACACAGTTATATGCTATTACAAACTGTTACACACTGGTACACACAGTTATATGCTATTACACACTGTTACACACAGTTATATGCTATTACATGCTGTTACACACTGGTACACAGTTATATGCTATTACACACTGGTACACACTGGTACACACAGTTATATGCTATTACACACTGGTACACACTGGTACACACAGTTATATACTATTACACATGGTTAGACAGTGGTACACACAGTTATATGCTATTACACACTGGTACACACAGTTATATGCTATTACACACTGGTACACACTGGTACACACAGTTATATGCTATTACACATTCTTACACACTGGTACACACAGTTATATGCTATTACACACTGGTACACACTGGTACACACAGTTATATGCTATTACACATTCTTACACACTGGTACACACAGTTATATGCTATTACACATTCTTACACACTGGTACACACAGTTATATGATATTACACACTGTTACACACAGTTATATGCTATTACACACTGGTACACACTGGTACACACAGTTATATGCTATTACACACTCTTACACACTGGTACACACAGTTATATGCTATTACACACTGGTACATACAGTTATATGCTATTACACACTGTTACACACAGTTATATGCTATTACACACTGGTACACACTGGTACACACAGTTATATGCTATTACACACTCTTACACACTAGTACACACAGTTATATGCTATTACACACTGTTACACACAGTTATATGCTATTACACACTCTTACACACTGGTACACACAGTTATATGCTATTACACATTCTTACACACTGGTACACACAGTTATATGCTAATACACACGGTTACACACTGGTACACACAGTTATATGCTATTACACACTGGTACACACTGGTACACACAGTTATATGCTATTACACATTCTTACACCTGGTACACACAGTTATATGCTATTACAAGCTGTTACACACTGGTACACACAGTTATATGCTATTACACATTCTTACACACTGGTAAACACAGTTATATGCTATTACAAGCTGTTACACACTGGTACACAAAGTTATATGCTATTACACATTCTTACACACTGGAACACACAGTTATATGCTATTACACACTGTTACACACTGGTATACACAGTTATATGCTATTACACACTCTTACACACTGGTACACACAGTTATATGCTATTACACACTCTTACACACTGTTACACACAGTTATATGCTATTACACACTGTTACACACAGCTATATGATATTACCCACTCTTACACACTGTTACACACAGTTATATGCTATTACACACTCTTACACACTGGTACACACAGTTATATGCTATTACACACTCTTACACACTGTTACACACAGCTATATGCTATTACCCACTCTTACACACTGTTACACACAGTTATATGCTATTACACACTCTTACACACTGGTACACACAGTTATATGCTATTACACACTCTTACACACTGGTACACACAGTTATATGCTATTACACACTGTTACACACAGTTATATGCTATTACACACTCTTACACACTGGTACACACAGTTATATGCTATTACACATTCTTACACACTGGTACACACAGTTATAGGCTATTACACATTCTTACACACTCTTACACACAGTTATATGCTATTACACACTCTTACACACTGGTACACACAGTTTTTTGCTATTACACGCTGTTGCACACAGTTATAGGCTATTACACACTGGTACACACAGTTATAGGCTATTACACACTGTTACACACTGGTACACACAGTTATATGCTATTACACACTGTTACACACTGGTACACACAGTTATATGCTATTACATGCTGTTACACACTGGTACACAGTTATATGCTATTACTCACTGGTACACACTGGTACACACAGTTATATACTATTACACACGGTTACACACTGGTACACACAGTTATATGCTATTACACACTGGTACACACAGTTATATGCAATTACACATTCTTACACACTGGTACACACAGTTATATGCTATTACAAGCTGTTACACACTGGTACACACAGTTATATGCTATTACACACTGGTACACACTGGTACACACAGTTATATGCTATTACACACTGTTATATGCTATTACACACTCTTACACACTGGTACACACAGTTATATGCTATTACACACTGGTACACACTGGTACACACAGTTATATGCTATTACACACTGTTACACACAGTTATATGCTATTACACACTCTTACACACTGGTACACACAGTTATATGCTATTACACACTGTTACACACAGTTATATGCTATTACACACTCTTACACACTGGTACACACAGTTATATGCTATTACACACTGGTACACAGTTATATGCTATTACATGCTGTTACACACTGGTACACAGTTATATGCTGTTACACACTGGTACACACAGTTATATGCTATTACACACTGGTACACACTGGTACACACAGTTATATACTATTACACACGGTTACATACTGGTACACACAGTTATATACTATTACACACGGTTACACACTGGTACACACAGTTATATACTATTACACACTCTTACACACTGGTACACACAGTTACATGCTATTACACACTCTTACACACAGTTATATGCTATTATACACTCTTACACACTGTTACACACAGTTATATGCTATTATACACTGTTACACACTGGTACACACAGTTATATGCTATTACACACTATTACACACAGTTATATGCTATTACACACTCTTACACACTGGTACACACAGTTATATGCTATTACACACTCTTACACACTGGTACACACAGTTTTTTGCTATTACATGCTGTTACACACTGGTACACACAGTTATATGCTATTACACACTCTTACACACTGGTACACACAGTTATATGCTATTACACGCTGTTACACACTGGTACACACAGTTATATGCTATTACACACTCTTACACACTTGTACACACAGTTATATGCTGTTACACACAGTTGTATGCTATTACACACTCTTACACACTGTTACACACAGTTATATGCTATCACTCTTACACACTGGTACACACAGTTATATGCTATTACACACTCTTACACACTGGTACACACAGTTATATGCTATTACACACTCTTACACACAGTTTTTTGCTATTACATGCTGTTACACACTGGTACACACAGTTATATACTATTACACACTGGTACACACAGTTATATGCTATTACACACTCTTACACACTGGTACACACAGTTTTTTGCTATTACACGCTGTTACACACAGTTATATACTTTTACACACTGGTACACACGGTTTTTTGCTATTAAACGCTGTTACACACTGGTACACACTGTTATATGCTATTACACACTCTTACACACTGGTACACACAGTTATATGCTATTACACACTGGTACACACAGTTATAGGCTATTACACACGGTTACACACTGGTACACACAGTTATATGCTATTACACGCTGTTACACACTGGTACACACAGTTATAGGCTACTACACGCTGTTACACACTGGTACACACAGTTATATGCTATTACACGCTGTTACACACTGGTACACACAGTTATAGGCTACTACAAGCTGTTACACACTGGTACACACAGTTATATGCTATTACACGCTGTTACACACTGGTACACACAGTTATATGCTATTACACACTCTTACACACTGGTACACACAGTTATATGCTATTACACACTCTTACACACTGGTACACACAGTTATATACTATTACACACTGTTACACACTGGTACACACAGTTATATGCTATTACACACTGTTACACACTGGTACACACAGTTATATGCTATTACACACTGTTACACACTGTTAGACACAGTTATATGCTATTACACACTGGTACATACAGTTATATGCTATTACACGCTTTTACACACTGGTACACACCGTTATAGGCTACTACACGCTGTTACACACAGTTATATGCTATTACACTCTCTTACACACTGGTACACACAGTTATATGCTATTACACACTCTTACACACTGGTACACACAGTTTTTTGCTATTACATGCTGTTACACACTGGTACACACAGTTATATGCTATTACACACTCTTACACACTGGTACACACAGTTATATGCTATTACACACTGTTACACACTGGTACACACAGTTATATGCTATTACACGCTGTTACACACTGGTACACACAGTTATAGGCTATTACACACTGTTACACGCTGGTACACACAGTTATATGCTATTACACGCTGTTACACACAGTTATATGCTATTACATACTCTTACACACTGGTACACACAGTTATATGCTATTACACACTCTTACACACTGGTACACACAGTTTTTTGCTATTACATGCTGTTACACACTGGTACACACAGTTATATGCTATTACACACTCTTACACACTGGTACACACAGTTATATGCTATTACACACTGTTACACACTTGTACACACAGTTATATGCTATTACACGCTGTTACACACTGGTACACACAGTTATAGGCTATTACACGCTGTTACACACAGTTATATGCTATTACACACTCTTACACACTGGTACACACAGTTATATGCTATTACACACTCTTACACACTGGTACACACAGTTTTTTGCTATTACACGCTCTTACACACTGGTACACACAGTTATATGCTATTACACACTCTTACACACTGGTACACACAGTTTTTTGCTATTACACACTCTTACACACTGGTACACACAGTTTTTTGCTATTACACACTGTTACACACAGTTATATACTATTACACACTGGTACACACTGGTACACACTGTTATATGCTATTACACACTGTTACACATGGTTTTTTGCTATTAAACGCTGTTACACACTGGTACACACAGTTATATGCTATTACACACTGGTACACACTGGTACACACTGTTATATGCTATTACACGCTGTTACACACTGGTACACACAGTTATAGGCTATTACACGCTGTTACACACTGGTACACACAGTTATATGCTATTACACGCTGTTACACACTGGTACACATAGTTATATGCTATTACACACTCTTACACACTGGTACACACAGTTATATGCTATTACACACTCTTACACACTGGTACACACAGTTATATACTATTGCACGCTGTTACACACTGGTACACACAGTTATAGGCTATTACACATTCTTACACACTGGTACACACAGTTATATGCTATTACACACTGTTACACACAGTTATATGCTATTACACACTCTTACACACTGTTACACACAGTTTTATGCTATTACACACTCTTACACACTGGTACACACAGTTATATGCTATTACACACTCTTACACACTGGTACACACAGTTATATGCTATTACACACTCTTACACACTGTTACACACAGTTATATGCTATTACACACTCTTACACACTGTTACACACAGTTATATGCTATTACACACTCTTACACACTGGTACACACAGTTTTTTGCTATTACATGCTGTTACACACTGGTACACACAGTTATATACTATTACACATTGGTACACACGGTTTTTTGCTATTAAACGCTGTTACACACTGGTACACACAGTTATATGCTATTACACACTCTTACACACTGGTACACACAGTTATATGCTATTACACGATGTTACACACAGTTATATACTATTACACACTGGTACACACGGTTTTTTGCTATTAAACGCTGTTACACACTGGTACACACAGTTATATGCTATTACACACTCTTACACACTGGTACACACAGTTATATGCTATTACACACTCTTACACACTGGTACACACAGTTTTTTGCTATTACATGCTGTTACACACTGGTACACACGGTTTTTTGCTATTAAACGCTGTTACACACTGATACACACAGTTATATGCTATTACACACTGGTACACACAGTTATAGGCTATTACACGCTGTTACACACTGGTACACACAGTTATATGCTATTACACACTCTTACACACTGGTACACACAGTTATATGCTATTACACACTGTTACACACAGTTATATGCTATTACACACTCTTACACACAGTTATATGCTATTACACACTCTTACACACTGGTACACACAGTTATATGCTATTACACACTGTTACACACAGTTATATGCTATTACACACTCTTACACACTGTTACACACAGTTATATGCTATTACACACTGGTACACACTATTACACACAGTTATATGCTATTACACACTCTTACACACTGGTACACACAGTTATATGCTATTACACACTCTTACACACTGGTACACACAGTTATATGCTATTACACACTCTTACACACTGGTACACACAGTTTTTTGCTATTACATGCTGTTACACACTGGTACACACAGTTATATACTATTACACACTGGTACACACGGTTTTTTGCTATTAAACGCTGTTACACACTGGTACACACAGTTATATGCTATTACACACTCTTACACACTGGTACACACAGTTATATGCTATTGCACGCTGTTACACACTGGTACACACAGTTATAGGCTATTACAGATTCTTACACACTGGTACACACAGTTATATGCTATTACACACTCTTACACACTGGTACACACAGTTATATGCTATTACACACTGTTACACACAGTTATATGCTATTACACACTGTTACACACTATTACACACAGTTATATGCTATTACACACTCTTACACACTGGTACACACAGTTATATGCTATTACACACTCTTACACACTGGTACACACAGTTATATGCTATTACACACTCTTACACACTGGTACACACGGTTTTTTGCTATTAAACGCTGTTACACACTGGTACACACAGTTATATGCTATTACACACTCTTACACACTGTTACACGCAGTTATATGCTATTACACACTGTTACACACAGTTATATGCTATTACATACTCTTACACACTGGTACACACAGTTATATGCTATTACACACTCTTACACACTGGTACACACAGTTATATGCTATTACACGCTGGTACACACAGTTATATGCTATTACACGCTGTTACACACAGTTATATGCTATTACATACTCTTACACACTGGTACACACAGTTATATGCTATTACACACTCTTACACACTGGTACACACAGTTTATTGCTATTACACGCTGTTACACACTGGTACACACAGTTATATGCTATTACACACTCTTACACACTGGTACACACAGTTATATGCCATTACACACTGTTACACACTGGTACACACTGTTATATGCTATTACACGCTGTTACACACTGGTACACACAGTTATAGGCTATTACACGCTGTTACACACTGGTACACACAGTTATATGCTATTACACGCTGTTACACACTGGTACACACAGGTATATGCTATTACACACTGTTACACAATGTTAGACACAGTTATATGCTATTACACACAGGTACACACCGTTATATACTATTACACACTCTTACACACTGGTACACACCGTTATATGCTATTACACACTCTTACACACTGGTACACACAGTTATATGCTATTACACACTGGTACACACTGGTACTCACAGTTATATGCTATTACACACTGTTACACACTGGTACACACAGTTATATGCTATTACATACTGGTACACACTGGTACACACAGTTATATGCTATTACACACTGTTACACACTGGTACACACAGTTATATGCTATTACACACTGTTACACACTGGTACACACAGTTATATGATATTACACACTATTACACACTGGTACACACAGTTATATGCTATTACACGCTGTTACACACTGGTACACAGTTATATGCTATTACACACTGTTACACGCTATTACACACTGTTACACACAGTTACATGCTATTACACACTGTTACACACTGGTACACACAGTTATATGCTATTACACACTGTTACACACTGTTAGACACAGTTATATGCTATTACACGCTGTTACACACTTTTAGACACAGTTATATGCTATTACACACTGTTACACACTGGTACACACAGTTATATGCTATTACACACTCTTACACACAGTTAGATTAGATTAGATTAGATTACTTACAGTGTGGAAACAGGCCCTTCGGCCCAACAAGTCCACACCGCCCCGCCAAAGCGCAACCCACCCACACCCCTACATCTACATCTACCCCTTACCTAACACTACGGGCAATTTCCCATGGCCAATTCACCTGACCTGCACATCTTTGGACTGTGGGAGGAAACCGGAGCACCCGGAGGAAACCCACGCAGACACGGGGAGAACGTGCAAACTCCACACAGAGAGTCGCCTGAGGCGGGAATTGAACCCGGATCTCTGGCGCTGTGAGGCAGCAGTGCTAACCACTGTGCCACTGTGCCGCCCACTATGGTACACAGTTATATACTATTACACACTGTTACACACTGGTACACACAGTGTTTTGCTATTACGCACTGTTACACACAGTTATATGATATTACACACAGTTACACACTGCTACACACAGTTACACTTCGTCACACGCAGTTACACAGTTACACTCTGTCACACGCTGTTACACACAGATACAGACTTTCACATGCTGTCAGCCACAGTTACACTGTCACACACTGTTACACAAAGTTACACACTGTCACACACAGATACACAATTTCACACACAGTCACACACTGTCACACACAGATACACACTATCACATGATGTTACTCACAATTACACTCTGTCACACACTGTCACACACAGATACACGCTGTCACATGCTGCTACACACAGTAACACTCAGTCACACTCAGTCACACTCAGTCACACGCTGTTACACACAGTTACACATTCTCACATGCTGTTACACACTTTTACACTCTGTCACACTCTGTCACACTCTGTCACACACTGTCACACATAGTTACACACTGTCACACTCTGTCACACACAGTCACACACAGATACACAATTTCACATGCTGTTTCACATTCTGTCACACTCTGTCACACTCTGTCACACACTGTCACACATAGTTACACACTGTCACACTCTGTCACACTCTGTCACACGATGTTACTCACAATTACACAGTTACACAATGTCACACATTGTCACACATTGATACACAATTTTACACACAGTCACACTCTGTCACACGCAGTCACACACAGTTACACTCTGTGACACACAGATACACGCTTTCACATGCTGCTACACACAGTTACAATCTGTCACACACTGTCACACACAGATACACAATTTCACACGCTGTTTCACACTTTGTCACACTCTGTCACACTTTGTCACACACAGATACACACTATCACATGGTGTTACTCACAATAACACTCTGACACACACTGTCACACACAGTTACACTCTGACACGCACTGTCACACACAGTTACACTCTGTCACACGCTGTTACACACAGTCACACTCTGTCATACACCGTGTGATAGTGTGTAACTGTGTGTTACAGTGTGTGATAGTGTGTATCTGTGTGTGACAGAGTGTAATTGTGAGTAACAGCGTGTGATAGTGTGTAACTGTGTATCACAGTGTGTGATAGTGTGTATCAGTGTGTGACAGCATGTGACAGAGTGTAACTGTGTGTGACAGTGTGTAACTGTGTGTGACAGTGTGTGAAATTGTGTATCTGTGTGTGACAGTGTGTGACAGTGTGTATCTGAGTGTGACAGAGTGTGACAGAGTGTGACTTTGTGCAACAGTGTGTGACAGCATGTGACAGAGTGTAACTGTGTGTGACAGAGTGTAATTGTGAGTAACTGTGTGTCACACTGTTACTCACAGTTACACTCTGTCACACACAGTTACACTGTGTCACACACAAATACACAATTTCACATGCTGTTTCACACTCTGTCACACACTGTTACACACAGATACACAATTTCACACGCTGTCACACACAGTTACACACAGTTACACACTGAGACACACAGGTACACACTATCACATGCTGTTACTCACAATTACACTCTGTCACACACAGTTACACAAAGTTACACAGTGTCACACACTGTTACACACTCTCACACACAGTCACACTATCACACACTGTGACACACAGTTACACTCTGTCACACTCTATCACACACTGATACATACTATCACACACCGTGTGATAGTGTGTAACTGTGTGTTACAGTGTGTGATAGTGTGTAACTGTGTGTGACAGCGTGTGAAAGTGTGAATCTGTTCGTAACAGTGTGTGTGTCAGAGTGTAATTGTGAGTAACACCATGTGATAGTGTGTATCTGTGTGTGACAACGTGTGACAGAGTGTGACAAAGTGTGAAACAGTGTGTGAAATTGTAACTGTGTGTAGCAGCATGTGACAGCGTGTATCTGTGTGTGACAGTGTGTGATAGAGTGTAATTGTGAGTAACAGTGTGTGACAGAGTGTGACAGAGTGTGACAGTGTAAAAGTGTGTAACAGCATGTGAGAATGTGTAACTGTGTACAGCATGTAATTGTGTGTAACAGCGTGTGACAGAGTGTAACTGTGTGTCACAGTGTGTAATTGTGAGTAACAGCATGTGATAGTGTGTGACTGTGTGTGACTGTGTGTGACTGTGTGTATCTGTGTGTATCTGTGTGTATCTGTGTGTAAAATTGTGTAACTGTGTATGACAGTGTGTGACTGTGTGTGAAAGTGTGTATTGGTGTGTGACAGAGTGTATCTGTGTGTGACAGTGTGTAACTGTGTGTGACAGTGTGTAACTGTGTGTGACAGCGTGTGAAAGTGTGAATCTGTGTGTAACAGTGTGTGTCAGAGTGTAATTGTGAGTAACACCGTGTGATAGTGTGTATCAGAGTGTGACAGAGTGTAGCAGCACGTGAAAGTGTGTATCTGTGTGTGAAAGTGTGAGACAGTGTGTCAAAGTGTGTGACAGAGTGTAACTCTGTAACAGCGTGTGAAATTGTGTATCTGTGTGTCACAGTGTGTGATAGTGTGTATCTGTGTGTGACAGTGTGTGACAGTGTGTGACTGTGTGTGACTGTGTGTGACTGTGTGTGACTGTGTGTGACTGTGTGTATCTGTGTGTGACAGAGTGTGACAGAGTGTACCTGTGTGTAAAATTGTGTATCTGTGTGTAACAGTGTGTGACAGTGTGTAATTGTGAGTAACAGCGTGTGAAATTGTGTATCTGTGTGTCACAGTGTGTGATAGTGTGTATCTGTGTGTGACAGAGTGTGACACTGTGTAACTTTGTGTAACAGTGTGTGACAGCATGTGACAGAGTGTAACTGTGTGTGACAGAGTGTAATTGTGAGTAACAGCATGTGATAGTGTGTAACTGTGTGTCACACTGTTACACACTATCACACACTGTGACACACAGTTACACACGATCACATGCTGTTACTCACAATTACACACTGTGACACACAGTTACACTCTGTCACACACTTTCACACACAGTTACCCTCTGTCACACGCTGTCACACACAGATACACACTATCACACACTGTGACACACAGTTACACACTATCACATGCTGTTACTCACAATTACACTCAGTCACACACAGATACACACGTTCTCATGCTGTTACACACAGTTACACTTTGTCACACACTTTCACACACAGTCATACACAGTCACACACAGTTACACTCTGTCACACACAGTTACACAATTTCACACGCTGTTTCACACTCTGTCACACACTGTTACACACAGATACACACTTTCACATGCTGCTACACACAGTTACAATCTGTCACACACTGTCACACACAGATACACAATTTCACACGCTGTTTCACACTTTGTCACACTCTGTCACACTTTGTCACACACAGATACACACTATCACCCGGTGTTACTCACAATTACACTCTGACATGCACTGTCACACACAGTTACACTCTGTCACATGCTGTCACACACTGATGCACGCAGTCACACACAGTCACACACAGTCACACACAGTCACACACCGTGTGATAGTGTGTATCTGTGTGTGACAGAGTGTAACTGTGTGTAGCAGCACATGAAAGTGTGTATCTGTGTGTGACGGAGTGTAATTGTGAGTAACAGCGTGTGATAGTGTGTAACTGTGTATCACAGTGTGTGATAGTGTGTATCTGTGTGTGACAGCATGTGACAGAGTGTAACTGTGTGTGACAGTGTGTGAAATTGTGTATCTGTGTGTAACAGTGTGTGACAGAGTGTGAAACAACATGTGAAATTGTGTATTTGTGTGTGACAGAGTGTAACTGTGTGTGACAGAGTGTAACTGTGTGTGACAGTGTGTGACAGTGTGTGACAGAGTGTAACTGTGTGTGACAGAGTGTAACTGTGTGTGACAGTGTGTGACAGAGTGTAACTGTGTGTGACAGAGTGTAACTGTGTGTGACAGAGTGTGACAGAGTGTAACTGTTTGTAACAGCGTGTGAAAGTGTGTATCTGTGTGTGACAGAGTGTAACTGTGTGTGACAGTGTGTGACAGAGTGTAATTGTGTGTGACAGAGTGTAATTGTGAGTAACAGCGTGTGATAGTGTGTAACTGTGTGTCACACTGTTACTCACAATTACAGTCTGTCACACACAGTTACAATCTGTCACATGCTGTTACACAAAGTTACACACTGTCACACACAGTTACACTGTGTCACACACCAATACACACTTTCACACACTTTCACACACAGTCAAACACAGTCACACACAGTCACACGCTGTCATACACAGTTACACACTGTCACACACTGTCAAACACAGATACACAATTTTACACACAGTTACACACAGATACACAATTTTACACACAGTTACACACTGTCACACACTGTCACACACTGTCACACGCAGTTACACACAGTTACACTCTGTCACACATAGTTAGAGTGTAACTGTGTGTGACAGAATGTAACTGTGTGTGACAGAGTGTAACTGTGTGTAAAATTGTGTATCTGTGTGTAACAGCGTGTAACTTTGTGTAACAGCATGTGACAGAGTGTAACTGTGTGTGACAGAGTGTCATTGTGAGTAACAGTGTGACACACAGTTACTCACAATTACACTCTGTCACACACAGTTACACTCTGTCACATGCTGTCACACACTGTTGCACAAAGTCACACACAGTTACACATAGTTACACTCTGTCACACACAGATACACACTATCACACACTGTGACACACAGTTACACACTATCACATGCTGTTACTCACAATTACACTCAGTCACACACAGATACACACTTTCACACACTGTGACACACAGTTACACACTATCACATGCTGTTACTCACAATTACACTCAGTCACACACAGATACACACGTTCTCATGCTGTTACACACAGTTACACTTTGTCACACACTTTCACACACAGTCATACACAGTCACACACAGTTACACTCTGTCACACACAGTTACACAATTTCACACGCTGTTTCACACTCTGTCACACACTGTTACACACAGATACACACTTTCACATGCTGCTACACACAGTTACAATCTGTCACACACCGATACACACTATCACACGGTGTTACTCACAATTTCACTCTGACATGCACACTTTCATGTACTGTCACACACAGTTACACTCTGTCACATGCTGTCACACACTGATGCACGCTGTCACACTCTGTCACACTCTGTCACACTCTGTCACACTCTGTCACCCACCGTGTGATAGTGTGTATCTGTGTGTGACAGAGTGTAACTGTGTGTAGCAGCACATGAAAGTGTGTATCTGTGTGTGACGGAGTGTAATTGTGAGTAACAGCGTGTGATAGTGTGTAACTGTGTATCACAGTGTGTGATAGTGTGTATCTGTGTGTGACAGCATGTGACAGAGTGTAACTGTGTGTGACAGTGTGTAACAGTGTGTAACAGTGTGTAACAGTGTGTGATGATGTGTGATAATGTGTATCTGAGTGTGACAGAGTGTGACTTTGTGCAACAGTGTGTGACAGCATGTGACAGAGTGTAACTGTGTGTGACAGAGTGTAATTGTGAGTAACTGTGTGTCACACTGTTACTCACAATGACACTCTGTCACACACAGTTACACTCTGTCACATGCTGTTACACAAAGTTACACGCTGTTACACACAGATACACAATTTTACACACAGTTACACTCTGTCACACACAGTTACATTCTGTCACACACAGTTACACTCTAACTATGTGTGACAGAGTGTAACTGTGTGTAACTGCGTGTGACAGTGTGTGACAGTGTGCGACAGTGTGTGACAGTGTGTAACTGTGTGTAAAATTGTGTATCTGTGTTTGACAGTGTGTGACAGTGTGTAACTGTGTATGACTGTGTGTGAAAGTGTGTGAAAGTGTGTGAAAGTGTGTGAAAGTGTGTGAAAGTGTGTGAAAGTGTGTATTGGTGTGTGACACAGTGTAACTGTGTGTGACAGTGTGTAACTTTGTGTAACAGCATGTGACAGATTGTAACTGGGTGTGACAGACTGTAATTGTGAGTAACAGTGTGACACACAGTTACACACTATCACATGCTGTTACTCACAATTACACACTGTCACACACAGATACATACTTTCACATGCTGCCGCGTGAGGTTGAGGAGGGTGAGGGTGAGGGTGTGGGTGAGGAGGGTGTGGGTGAGGGTGAGGGTGAGGAGGGTGAGGGTGAGGGTGAGGGTGAGGAGGGTGAGGTTGAGGGTGTGGAGGGTGAGGGTGAGGGTGAGGAGGGTGAGGGTGAGGGTGAGGGTGAGGGTGAGGGTGAGGGTGTGGAGGGTGAGGGTGTGGAGGGTGAGGGTGAGGGTGAGGGTGAGGGTGAGGGTGTGGAGGGTGAGGGTGAGGGTGAGGGTGAGGGTGTGGAGGGTGAGGGTGAGGGTGAGGAGGGTGAGGGTGAGGGTGAGGAGGGTGAGGGTGAGGGTGAGGAGGGTGAGGGTGAGGGTGAGCAGCGTGAGGGTGAGGGTGAGGAGGGTGAGGGTGAGGGTGTGGAGGGTGAGGGTGAGGGTGTGGAGGGTGAGGGTGAGGGTGAGGGTGTGGAGGGTGAGGGTGAGGGTGTGGAGGGTGAGGGTGAGGGTGAGGGTGAGGGTGAGGAGGGTGAGGGTGAGGAGGGTGAGGGTGAGGAGGGTGAGGGTGAGGGTGAGGAGGGTGAGGGTGAGGGTGAGGGTGAGGAGGGTGAGGGTGAGGGTGAGGGTGTGGAGGGTGAGGGTGTGGAGGGTGAGGGTGAGGGTGTGGAGGGTGAGGGTGAGGGTGAGGGTGAGGGTGAGGAGGGTGAGGGTGAGGGTGAGGGTGTGGAGGGTGAGGGTGAGGGTGTGGAGGGTGAGGGTGAGGGTGAGGGTCCCTACCCAGTCGGGGCTGGACACTGAGGGAGCAGCTGCAGGACGAGGCCGATGACGAGGAGTCGAGGAGCCATCGAGGCCCAGGGTCAGAATGAGCCTAAAACCAGAGAGTGACATCATCGTCAGCAACTGGACACAGAGACTCCGGACAGGTCAGAGGTCACAGGGTCAGGGTCAGGGGGGCAGGGTCAGGGGGGGTCGGGGTCAGGGAGGGTCACGGTCAGGGAGGGTCACGGTCAGGGAGGGACACGGTCAGGGAGGGGTAGGGTCAGGGAGGGTCACGGACAGTGTGGGTCAGGGTCAGTGTGGGAAACGGTCAGGGAGGGACACGGTCAGGGAGGGGTAGGGTCAGTGTGGGTCACGGTCAGTGTGGGTCACGGTCAGTGTGGGACACGGTCAACGAGGGACACGGTCAGTGAGGGACACGGTCAGTGTGGGTCACGGTCAGTGTGGGACACGGTCAGTGTGGGACACGGTCAGTGTGGGACACGGTCACCGAGGCACACGGTCAGTGAGGGACACGGTCAGTGTGGGTCAGGGTCAGTGTGGGACACGGTCAGTGAGGGTGATGGTCAGTGAGGGTCACGGTCAGTGTGGGACACGGTCACTGAGGGACACGGTCACCGAGGGACACGGTCAGTGTGGGACACGGTCAGTGTGGGTCAGGGTCTGTGTGGGACACGGTCAGTGAGGGACACGGTCAGTGATGGTCACGGTCAGTGTGGGTCAGGGTCTGTGTGGGACACGGTCACCGAGGGACACGGTCAGTGTGGGACACGGTCAGTGATGGTCACGGTCAGTGTGGGACACGGTCAGTGAGGGACACGGTCAGTGAGGGACACGGTCAGTGTCGGTCACGGTCAGTGTGGGTCAGGGTCTGTGTGGGACACGGTCAGTGAGGGACACGGTCACCGAGGGACACGGTCACCGAGGGACACGGTCAGTGTGGGACACGGTCAGTGTGGGACACGGTCAGTGTGGGACACGGTCAGTGAGGGTCATGGTCAGTGTGGGTCAGGGTCACCGAGGGACACGGTCACCGAGGGACACGGTCACCGAGGGACACGGTCACCGAGGGACACGGTCAGTGAGGGTCATGGTCAGTGTGGGACACGGTCAGTGTGGGACACGGTCACCGAGGGACACGGTCAGTGAGGGTCAGGGTCTGTGTGGGTCAGGGTCAGTGAGGGACACGGTCAGTGTTGGACACGGTCAGTGAGGGACACGGTCAGTGTGGGGCACGGTCAGTGAGGGACACGGTCAGTGTGGGTCACGGTCAGTGTGGGACACGGTCAGTGTGGGACACGGTCAGTGTGGGACACGGTCAGCGAGGGACACGGTCAGTGAGGGTCATGGTCAGTGTGGGACACGGTCAGTGTGGGACACGGTCAGCGAGGGACACGGTCAGCGAGGGACACGGTCAGTGTGGGACACGGTCAGCGAGGGACACGGTCAGTGAGGGACACGGTCAGCGAGGGACACGGTCATTGTGGGACACGGTCACCGAGGGTCACGGTCAGTGAGGGTCACGGTCAGTGTGGGTCATGGTCAGAGATGGTCACGGTCAGTGTGGGTCACGGTCAGTGATGGACCCGGTCAGTGAGGGACGCGGTCAGTGCGGGACGCGGTCAGTGCGGGACGCGGTCAGTGTGGGTCGCGGTCAGTGAGGGACACGGTCAGTGTGGGACACGGTCAGTGTGGGTCACGGTCAGTGAGGGTCACGGTCAGTGTGGGACACGGTCAGTGTGGGTCACGGTCAGTGAGGGACACGGTCAGTGTGGGACACGGTCAGTGAGGGACACGGTCACCGAGGGACACGGTCAGTGAGGGACACGGTCAGTGAGGGACACGGTCACCGAGGGACACGGTCAGTGAGGGACACGGTCAGTGAGGGACACGGTCAGTGAGGGACACGGTCAGTGTAGGTCACGGTCAGTGAGGGACACGGTCAGTGTGGGACACGGTCAGTGTGGGACACGGTCAGCGAGGGACACGGTCAGTGAGGGTCATGGTCAGTGTGGGACACGGTCAGTGTGGGGCACGGTCAGTGAGGGACACGGTCACCGAGGGACACGGTCACCGAGGGACACGGTCAGTGAGGGACACGGTCAGTGAGGGTCAGGGTCTGTGTGGGTCAGGGTCAGTGAGGGACACGGTCACCGAGGGACACGGTCACCGAGGGACACGGTCAGCGAGGGACACGGTCAGTGAGGGTCATGGTCAGTGTGGGACACGGTCAGTGTGGGGCACGGTCAGTGAGGGACACGGTCACCGAGGGACACGGTCAGTGAGGGTCAGGGTCTGTGTGGGTCAGGGTCAGTGAGGGACACGGTCAGTGTTGGACACGGTCAGTGAGGGACACGGTCACCGAGGGACACGGTCAGTGTGGGACACGGTCAGTGTGGGACACGGTCAGTGTGGGACACGGTCAACGAGGGACACGGTCAGTGAGGGACACGGTCAGTGTGGGTCACGGTCAGTGTGGGACACGGTCAGTGTGGGACACGGTCAGTGTGGGACACGGTCACCGAGGCACACGGTCAGTGAGGGACACGGTCAGTGTGGGTCAGGGTCAGTGTGGGACACGGTCAGTGAGGGTGATGGTCAGTGAGGGTCACGGTCAGTGTGGGACACGGTCACTGAGGGACACGGTCACCGAGGGACACGGTCAGTGTGGGACACGGTCAGTGTGGGTCAGGGTCTGTGTGGGACACGGTCAGTGAGGGACACGGTCAGTGATGGTCACGGTCAGTGTGGGTCAGGGTCTGTGTGGGACACGGTCACCGAGGGACACGGTCAGTGTGGGACACGGTCAGTGATGGTCACGGTCAGTGTGGGACACGGTCAGTGAGGGACACGGTCAGTGAGGGACACGGTCAGTGTCGGTCACGGTCAGTGTGGGTCAGGGTCTGTGTGGGACACGGTCAGTGAGGGACACGGTCACCGAGGGACACGGTCACCGAGGGACACGGTCAGTGTGGGACACGGTCAGTGTGGGACACGGTCAGCGAGGGACACGGTCAGTGAGGGTCATGGTCAGTGTGGGTCAGGGTCACTGAGGGACACGGTCACCGAGGGACACGGTCACCGAGGGACACGGTCACCGAGGGACACGGTCAGTGAGGGTCATGGTCAGTGTGGGACACGGTCAGTGTGGGACACGGTCACCGAGGGACACGGTCAGTGAGGGTCAGGGTCTGTGTGGGTCAGGGTCAGTGAGGGACACGGTCAGTGTTGGACACGGTCAGTGAGGGACACGGTCACCGAGGGACACGGTCAGTGTGGGGCACGGTCAGTGAGGGACACGGTCAGTGTGGGTCACGGTCAGTGTGGGTCACGGTCAGTGTGGGACACGGTCAGTGAGGGACACGGTCAGTGTGGGACACGGTCAGTGTGGGACACGGTCAGTGTGGGACACGGTCAGCGAGGGACACGGTCAGTGAGGGTCATGGTCAGTGTGGGACACGGTCAGTGTGGGACACGGTCAGCGAGGGACACGGTCAGCGAGGGACACGGTCAGTGTGGGACACGGTCAGCGAGGGACACGGTCAGCGAGGGACACGGTCAGCGAGGGACACGGTCATTGTGGGACACGGTCACCGAGGGTCACGGTCAGTGAGGGTCACGGTCAGTGTGGGTCATGGTCAGAGATGGTCACGGTCAGTGTGGGTCACGGTCAGTGATGGACCCGGTCAGTGAGGGACGCGGTCAGTGCGGGACGCGGTCAGTGCGGGACGCGGTCAGTGTGGGTCGCGGTCAGTGACGGACACGGTCAGTGTGGGACACGGTCAGTGTGGGTCACGGTCAGTGAGGGTCACGGTCAGTGTGGGACACGGTCAGTGTGGGTCACGGTCAGTGAGGGACACGGTCAGTGTGGGACACGGTCAGTGAGGGACACGGTCACCGAGGGACACGGTCAGTGAGGGACACGGTCAGTGAGGGACACGGTCACCGAGGGACACGGTCAGTGAGGGACACGGTCAGTGAGGGACACGGTCAGTGAGGGACACGGTCAGTGTAGGTCACGGTCAGTGAGGGACACGGTCAGTGTGGGACACGGTCAGTGTGGGACACGGTCAGCGAGGGACACGGTCAGTGAGGGTCATGGTCAGTGTGGGACACGGTCAGTGTGGGGCACGGTCAGTGAGGGACACGGTCACCGAGGGACACGGTCACCGAGGGACACGGTCAGTGAGGGACACGGTCAGTGAGGGTCAGGGTCTGTGTGGGTCAGGGTCAGTGAGGGACACGGTCACCGAGGGACACGGTCACCGAGGGACACGGTCAGCGAGGGACACGGTCAGTGAGGGTCATGGTCAGTGTGGGACACGGTCAGTGTGGGGCACGGTCAGTGAGGGACACGGTCACCGAGGGACACGGTCAGTGAGGGTCAGGGTCTGTGTGGGTCAGGGTCAGTGAGGGACACGGTCAGTGTTGGACACGGTCAGTGAGGGACACGGTCACCGAGGGACACGGTCAGTGTGGGACACGGTCAGTGTGGGACACGGTCACCGAGGGACACGGTCAGTGTGGGACACGGTCAGAGTGGGACACGGTCAGAGTGGGACACGGTCAGCGAGGGTCATGGTCAGTGTGGGACACGGTCAGTGTGGGTCACGGTCAGCGAGGGACACGGTCAGCGAGGGACACGGTCAGTGTGGGTCACGGTCAGTGTGGGTCACGGTCAGCGAGGGACACGGTCAGCGAGGGACATGGTCAGTGTGGGACACGGTCAGCGAGGGACACGGTCAGTGAGGGACACGGTCAGTGAGGGACACGGTCAGCGAGGGTCACGGTCAGTGTGGGACACGGTCAGTGTGGGACACGGTCACCGAGGGACACGGTCAGTGTGGGACACGGTCAGAGTGGGACACGGTCAGCGAGGGACACGGTCAGTGAGGGTCATGGTCAGTGTGGGACACGGTCAGTGTGGGTCACGGTCAGCGAGGGACACGGTCAGCGAGGGACACGGTCAGTGTGGGTCACGGTCAGTGTGGGTCACGGTCAGCGAGGGACACGGTCAGCGAGGGACATGGTCAGTGTGGGACACGGTCAGCGAGGGACACGGTCAGTGAGGGACACGGTCAGTGAGGGACACGGTCAGCGAGGGTCACGGTCAGTGTGGGTCATGGTCAGAGACGGTCACGGTCAGTGTGGGTCACGGTCAGCGAGGGACAGGGTCAGCGAGGGACACGGTCATTGTGGGACACGGTCACCGAGGGTCACGGTCAGTGTGGGTCATGGTCAGAGATGGTCACGGTCAGAGATGGTCACGATCAGTGTGGGTCATGGTCAGCGAGGGACAGGGTCAGCGAGGGACACGGTCAGCGAGGGACACGGTCAGTGAGGGACACGGTCAGCGAGGGACACGGTCAGCGAGGGACACGGTCACCGAGGGTCACGGTCAGTGAGGGTCACGGTCAGTGTGGGTCATGGTCAGAGACGGTCACGGTCAGTGTGGGTCACGGTCAGTGATGGACCCGGTCAGTGAGGGACGCGGTCAGTGCGGGACGCGGTCAGTGTGGGTCGCGGTCAGTGTGGGTCACGGTCAGTGAGGGTCACGGTCAGTGTGGGACACGGTCAGTGTGGGTCACGGTCAGTGAGGGTCACGGTCAGTGTGGGTCACGGTCAGTGAGGGACACGGTCACCGAGGGACACGGTATGTGAGGGTCAGGGTCAGTGAGGGACGCGGTCAGTGTGGGACACGGTCAGTGTGGGTCACGGTCAGTGAGGGTCACGGTCAGTGTGGGACACGGTCAGTGTGGGTCACGGTCAGTGTGGGTCACGGTCAGTGTGGGACACGGTCAGTGTGGGACACGTTCAGTAATGGACACGGTCAGTGTGGGACACGGTCAGTGAGGGACACGGTCAGTGAGGGACACGTTCAGTGTGGGACACGGTCAGTAATGGACACGTTCAGTGAGTGACACGGTCAGTGTGGGACACCGTCAGTGAGGGACACGGTCAGTGAGGGACACGTTCAGTGAGTGACACGGTCAGCGAGGGACACGGTCAGTGTGGGACATGGTCAGTGAGGGACATGGTCAGTGATGGTCACGGTCAGTGTGGGACACGGTCAGTGAGGGATACGGTCAGTGTCGGTCACGGTCAGTGTGGGTCAGGGTCTGTGTGGGACACGGTCAGTGAGGGACACGGTCACCGAGGGACACGGTCACCGAGGGACACGGTCAGTGAGGGACACGGTCAGTGAGGGACACGGTCAGTGTAGGTCACGGTCAGTGAGGGACACGGTCAGTGTGGGACACGGTCAGTGTGGGACACGGTCAGCGAGGGACACGGTCAGCGAGGGACACGGTCAGTGAGGGTCATGGTCAGTGTGGGGCACGGTCAGTGTGGGGCACGGTCAGTGAGGGACACGGTCACCGAGGGACACGGTCACCGAGGAACACGGTCAGTGAGGGACACGGTCAGTGAGGGTCAGGGTCTGTGTGGGTCAGGGTCAGTGAGGGACACGGTCACCGAGGGACACGGTCACCGAGGGACACGGTCAGCGAGGGTCATGGTCAGTGTGGGACATGGTCAGTGTGGGGCACGGTCAGTGAGGGACACGGTCACCGAGGGACACGGTCAGTGAGGGTCATTGTCTGTGTGGGTCAGGGTCAGTGAGGGACACGGTCAGTGTTGGACACGGTCAGTGAGGGACACGGTCAGTGTGGGGCACGGTCAGTGAGGGACACGGTCACCGAGGGACACGGTCAGTGTGGGACACGGTCACCGAGGGACACGGTCAGTGAGGGTCATGGTCAGTGTGGGACACGGTCAGTGTGGGTCACGGTCAGCGAGGGACACGGTCAGCGAGGGACACGGTCAGTGAGGGACACGGTCAGTGTGGGACACGGTCAGTGTGGGTCACGGTCAGCGAGGGACACGGTCAGCGAGGGACACGGTCAGCGAGGGACATGGTCAGTGTGGGACACGGTCAGCGAGGGACACGGTCAGTGAGGGACACGGTCAGTGAGGGACACGGTCAGCGAGGGTCACGGTCAGTGTGGGTCATGGTCAGAGACGGTCACGGTCAGTGTGGGTCACGGTCAGCGAGGGACACGGTCATTGTGGGACACGGTCACCGAGGGTCACGGTCAGTGTGGGTCATGGTCAGAGACGGTCACGGTCAGTGTGGGTCACGGTCAGCGAGGGACAGGGTCAGCGAGGGACACGGTCAGCGAGGGACACGGTCAGTGAGGGACACGGTCAGCGAGGGACACGGTCATTGTGGGACACGGTCACCGAGGGTCACGGTCAGTGAGGGTCACGGTCAGTGTGGGACACGGTCAGTGTGGGTCACGGTCAGTGAGGGACACGGTCAGTGAGGGACACGGTCAGTGAGGGACACGGTCAGCGAGGGACACGGTCATTGTGGGACACGGTCACCGAGGGTCACGGTCAGTGAGGGTCACGGTCAGTGTGGGACACGGTCAGTGTGGGTCACGGTCAGTGAGGGACATGGTCAGTGAGGGACACGGTCAGTGAGGGACACGGTCACCGAGGGACACGGTATGTGAGGGTCACGGTCAGTGAGGGACGCGGTCAGTGTGGGACGCGGTCAGTGTGAGACACGGTCAGTGTGGGTCACGGTCAGTGAGGGTCACGGTCAGTGTGGGACACGGTCAGTGTGGGTCACGGTCAGTGTGGGACACGGTCAGTGTGGGACACGTTCAGTAATGGACACGGTCAGTGTGGGACACGGTCAGTGTGGGTCACGGTCAGTGTGGGACACGGTCAGTGTGGGACACGTTCAGTAATGGACACGGTCAGTGTGGGACACGGTCAGTGTGGGACACGGTCAGTGTGGGACACGGTCAGTAATGGACACGTTCAGTGAGTGACACGGTCAGTGAGGGACACGGTCAGCGAGGGACACGGTCAGCGAGGGACACGGTCAGTGTGGGACATGGTCAGCGAGGGACACGGTCAGTAATGGACACGTTCAGTGAGTGACACGGTCAGCGAGGGACACGGTCAGTGTGGGACATGGTCAGCGAGGGACTCGGTCAGTGTGGGTCACGGTCAGTGAGGGACACGGTCAGTGTGGGTCACGGTCAGTGTGGGACACGGTCAGTGTGGGACACGGTCAGTGAGGGACACGGTCAGATATGGACACGTTCAGTGAGGGACACGTTCAGTGAGGGACACGTTCAGTGAGGGACACGGTCAGTGTGGGTCAGGGTCAGTGAGGGACACGGTCAGTGTGGGACACGGTCAGTGTGGGTCACGGTCAGTGAGGGACACGGTCAGCGAGGGACACGGTCAGCGAGGGACACGGTCAGTGTGGGCCACGGTCAGTGAGGGTCACGGTCAGTGAGGGTCACGGTCAGTGAGGGACACGGTCAGTGAGGGACACGGTCACCGAGAGACACGGTCACCGAGGGACACGGTCAGTGAGGGACACGGTCAGTGTGGGACACGGTCAGTGTGGGTCACGGTCAGTGTGGGGCACGGTCAGTGAGGGACACGGTCACCGAGGGACACGGTCACCGAGGGACACGGTCAGTGTGGGACACGGTCAGTGTGGGTCACGGTCAGTGTGGGGCACGGTCAGTGAGGGACACGGTCACCGAGGGACACGGTCACCGAGGGACACGGTCAGTGTAGGTCACGGTCAGTGTGGGTCACGGTCAGTGTGGGACACGGTCATTGTGGGACACGGTCAGTGAGGGACACGGTCAGTGTGGGTCACGGTCAGTGTGGGTCACGGTCAGTGAGGGACACGGTCAGTGTCGGTCACGGTCAGTGTGGTACACGGTCAGTGTGGGTCACGGTCAGTGAGGGTCACGGTCAGTGAGGGACACGGTCAGTGTGGGACACGGTCAGTGTGGGTCACGGTCAGTGTGGGTCACGGTAAATGAGGGACACGGTCAGTGTGGGTCACGGTCAGTGAGGGACACGGTCAGTGTGGGTCACGGTCAGTGTGGGTCACGGTCAGTGAGGGACACGGTCAGTGTGGGTCACGGTCAGTGAGGGACACGGTCAGTGAGGGACACGGTCAGTGTGGGACACGGTCAGTGTGGGTCACGGTCAGTGAGGGACACGGTCAGTGAGGGTCACGGTCAGTGTGGGACACGGTCAGTGAGGGACACGGTCAGTGTCGGTCACGGTCAGTGAGGGATACGGTCAGTGAGGGATACGGTCAGTGTGGGTCACGGTCAGTGAGGGACACGGTCAGTGAGGGACACGGTCAGTGTCGGTCACGGTCAGTGAGGGACACGGTCAGTGTGGGACAAGGTCAGTGTGGGACACGGTCAGTGAGGGACACGGTCAGTGTGGGACACGGTCAGTGTAGGTCACGGTCAGTGAGGGACACGGTCAGTGAGGGACACGGTCAGTGAGGGACACGGTCAGTGTCGGTCACGGTCAGTGAGGGACACGGTCAGTGTGGGACACGGTCAGTGTGGGACACGGTCAGTGAGGGACACGGTCAGTGTCGGTCACGGTCAGTGTGGGTCACGGTCAGTGTGGGTCACGGTCAGTGTGGGACACGGTCAGTGTGGGACACGGTCAGTGAGGGAAACGGTCAGTGTGGGTCACGGTCAGTGTGGGACACGGTCAGTGTGGGACACGTTCAGTGAGTGACACGGTCAGTGAGGGACACGGTCAGTGTGGGTCACGGTCAGTGAGGGACACGGTCAGTGTGGGACACGGTCAGTGAGGGACACGGTCAGTAATGGACACATTCAGTGAGGGACACGGTCAGTGTGGGTCACGGTCAGTGTGGGACACGGTCAGCGAGGGACACGGTCACCGAGGGACACGGTCAGTGAGGGTCACGGTCAGTGATGGACCCGATCAGTGAGGGACGCGGTCAGTGCGGGACGCGGTCACCGAGGGACACGGTCAGTGAGGGTCACGGTCAGTGTGGGTCACGGTCAGTGTGGGTCACGGTCAGTGATGGACCCGGTCAGTGAGGGACGCGGTCAGTGAGGGACACGGTCAGCGAGGTACACGGTCAGCGAGGGACACGGTCAGTGTGGGACACGGTCAGCGTGGGACACGGTCACCGAGGGACACTGTCACCGAGGGACACGGTCAGTGTGGGACACGGTCAGTGTCGGTCACGGTCAGTGTCGGTCACGGTCAGTGAGGGACACGGTCAGTGTGGGACACGGTCAGTGAGGGACACGGTCAGAGAGTGACACGGTCAGTGTGGGTCACGGTCACCGAGGGACATGGTCAGTGAGGGACACGGTCAGTGTCGGTCACGGTCAGTGAGGGACACGGTCAGTGTGGGACACGGTCAGTGAGGGACACGGTCAGTGAGGGACACGTTCAGTGAGGGACACGGTCAGTGTGGGTCACGGTCAGTGTGGGTCACGGTCAGTGAGGGACACGGTCAGTGAGGGACACGGTCAGTGTGGGTCACGGTCAGCGAGGGACACGGTCAGTGTGGGACACGGTCAGTGAGGGACACGTTCAGTGAGTGACACGGTCAGTGAGGGACACGGTCAGTGTGGGACACGGTCAGTGTGGGACACGGTCAGTGAGGGACACGGTCAGTAATGGACACGTTCAGTGAGGGACGCGGTCAGTGTGGGTCACGGTCAGTGTGGGTCACGGTCAGTGTGGGACACGGTCAGCGAGGGACACGGTCACCGAGGGACAAGGTCACCGAGGGACACGGTCAGTGAGGGTCACGGTCAGTGTGGGTCAGGGTCAGTGTGGGTCACGGTCAGTGACGGACCCGGTCAGTGAGGGACGCGGTCAGTGCGGGACGCGGTCAGTGAGGTACACGGTCAGCGAGGTACACGGTCAGCGTGGGACACGGTCAGCGTGGGACACGGTCAGTGTGGGACACGGTCACCGAGGGACACGGTCACCGAGGGACACGGTCAGTGTGGGACACGGTCAGTGTGGGTCACGGTCAGTGAGGGACACGGTCAGTGAGGGACACGGTCACCGAGGGACACGGTCAGTGAGGGACACGTTCAGTGAGTGACACGGTCAGTGTGGGACACGGTCACCGAGGGACACGGTCAGTGAGGGACACGGTCAGTGTCGGTCACGGTCAGTGAGGGACACGGTCAGTGTGGGACACGGTCAGTGTGGGACACGGTCAGTGAGTGACACGGTCAGTAATGGACACGTTCAGTGAGTGACACGGTCAGTGTGGGTCACGGTCAGTGTGGGTCACGGTCAGTGAGGGACACGGTCAGTGTGGGTCACGGTCAGTGTGGGACACGGTCAGTGTGGGACACGGTCAGTGAGGGACACGGTCAGTGTGGGTCACGGTCAGTGAGGGACACGGTCAGTGAGGGACACGGTCAGTGTGGGACACGGTCAGTGAGGGACACGGTCAGTGTGGGACACGGTCAGCGAGGGACACGGTCAGCGAGGGACACGGTCAGTGTGGGCCACGGTCAGTGAGGGACACGGTCAGTGATGGACACGGTCAGTGTGGGACACGGTCAGTGAGGGACACGGTCAGTAATGGACACGGTCACCGAGGGACACGGTCACCGAAGGACACGGTCACCGAGGGACACGGTCAGTGTGGGACACGGTCAGCGAGGGACACGGTCAGCGAGGGACACGGTCAGTGTGGGACACGGTCAGTGAGGGACACGGTCATTGTGGGACACGGTCAGTGAGGGACACGGTCAGTGAGTGACACGGTCAGTGTGGGACACGGTCAGTGAGGGACACGGTCAGTGTGGGACACGGTCAGTGTGGGACACGGTCAGTGAGGGACACGGTCAGTACTGAACACGTTCAGTGAGGGGCACGGTCAGTAATGGACACGTTCAGTGAGGGACACGGTCAGTGTGGATCACGGTCAGTGAGGGTCACGGTCAGTGTGGGACACGGTCAGTGTGGGTCACGGTCAGTGAGGGACACGTTCAGTGAGGGACACGGTCAGTGTGGGTCACGGTCAGTGTGGGTCACGGTCAGTGATGGACCCGGTCAGTGAGGGACACGGTCAGTGAGGGACACGATCAGTGAGGGACACGGTCAGTAATGGACACGGTCAGTGTGGGTCACGGTCAGTGTGGGACACGGTCAGCGAGGGACACGGTCACCGAGGGACACGGTCAGTGAGGGTCACGGTCAGTGTGGGTCACGGTCAGTGATGGACCAGATCAGTGAGGGACGCGGTCAGTGCGGGACGCGGTCAGTGTGGGACACGGTCACCGAGGGACACGGTCAGTGTGGGACACGGTCAGTGTGGGACACGGTCAGTGTGGGACACGTTCAGTGAGTGACACGGTCAGTGTGGGACACGGTCACCGATGGACACGGTCAGTGAGGGACACGGTCAGTGTCGGTCACGGTCAGTGAGGGACACGGTCAGTGTGGGACACGGTCAGTGAGGGACACGGTCAGTGAGGGACACGGTCAGTGTGGGACACGGTCAGTAATGGACACGGTCAGTGAGGGACACGGTCAGTGAGGGACACGGTCAGTGTGGTTCACGGTCAGTGTGGGTCACGGTCAGCGAGGGACACGGTCAGCGAGTGACACGGTCAGTGTGGGACACGGTCAGTGTGGGACATGGTCAGTGAGGGACACGGTCAGTAATGGACACGGTCAGTAATGGACACGTTCAGTGAGGGACACGTTCAGTGAGGGACACGTTCAGTGAGGGACACGTTCAGTGAGGGACACGGTCAGTGTGGGTCAAGGTCAGTGAGGGTCACGGTCAGAGAGGGACACGGTCAGCGAGGGACACGGTCAGCGAGGGTCACGGTCAGTGTGGGTCACGGTCAGTGTGGGTCACGGTCAGTGAGGGTCACGGTCAGTGAGGGTCACGGTCAGTGTGGGACACGGTCAGCGAGGGACACGGTCACCGAGGGACACGGTCAGTGAGGGTCACGGTCAGTGTGGGTCAGGGTCAGTGTGGGTCACGGTCAGTGATGGACCGGGTCAGTGACGGACGCGGTCAGTGCGGGACGTGGTCAGTGAGGGACACGGTCAGCGAGGGACACGGTCAGTGTGGGACACGGTCAGTGTCGGTCACGGTCAGTGAGGGACACGGTCAGTGTGGGACACGGTCGGTGTGGGACACGGTCAGTGAGGGACACGGTCAGTGAGGGACACGTTCAGTGAGTGACACGGTCAGTGTGGGTCACGGTCAGTGAGGGACACGGTCAGTGAGGGACACGGTCAGTGTCGGTCACGGTCAGTGAGGGACACGGTCAGTGTGGGACACGGTCAGTGAGGGACACGGTCAGTGAGGGACACGTTCAGTGAGGGACACGGTCAGTGTGGGTCACGGTCAGTGTGGGTCACGGTCAGTGAGGGACACGGTCAGTGAGGGACACGGTCAGTGTGGGTCACGGTCAGCGAGGGACACGGTCAGTGTGGGACACGGTCAGTGAGGGACACGGTCAGTGAGGGACACGGTCAGTGAGGGACACGTTCAGTGAGGGACACGGTCAGTGTGGGTCACGGTCAGTGAGGGTCACGGTCAGTGTGGGACACGGTCAGTGTGGGACACGGTCAGCGAGGGACACGGTCACCGAGGGACACGGTCAGTGAGGGTCACGGTCAGTGTGGGTCAGGGTCAGTGTGGGTCACGGTCAGTGACGGACCCGGTCAGTGAGGGACGCGGTCAGTGCGGGACGCGGTCAGTGAGGTACACGGTCAGCGAGGTACACAGTCAGCGAGGGACACGGTCAGTGTGGGAGACGGTCAGTGTGGGACATGGTCACCGAGGGACACGGTCACCGAGGGACACGGTCAGTGTGGGACACGGTCAGTGTGGGTCACGGTCAGTGTGGGTCACGGTCAGTGAGGGACACGGTCAGTGAGGGACACGGTCAGTGAGGGACACGGTCAGTGTGGGACACGGTCAGTGAGGGACACGTTCAGTGAGGGACACGTTCAGTGAGTGACACGGTCAGTGTGGGACACGGTCACCGAGGGACACGGTCAGTGTCGGTCACGGTCAGTGAGGGACACGGTCAGTGTGGGACACGGTCAGTGTGGGACACGGTCAGTGTGGGACACGGTCAGTAATGGACACGTTCAGTGAGTGAAACGTTCAGTGAGTGACACGGTCAGTGTGGGACACGGTCAGTGTGGGTCACGGTCAGTGATGGACCCGGTCAGTGAGGGACACGGTCAGTGAGGGAAACGATCAGTGAGGGACACGGTCAGTAATGGACACGGTCAGTGTGGGTCACGGTCAGTGTGGGACACGGTCAGCGAGGGACACGGTCACCGAGGGACACGGTCAGTGAGGGTCACGGTCAGTGTGGGACACGGTCACCGATGGACACGGTCAGTGAGGGACACGGTCAGTGTCGGTCACGGTCAGTGAGGGACACGGTCAGTGTGGGACACGGTCAGTGAGGGACACGGTCAGTGAGGGACACGGTCAGTGTGGGACACGGTCAGTAATGGACACGGTCAGTGAGGGACACGGTCAGTGAGGGACACGGTCAGTGTGGTTCACGGTCAGTGTGGGTCACGGTCAGCGAGGGACACGGTCAGCGAGTGACACGGTCAGTGTGGGACACGGTCAGTGTGGGACATGGTCAGTGAGGGACACGGTCAGTAATGGACACGGTCAGTAATGGACACGTTCAGTGAGGGACACGTTCAGTGAGGGACACGTTCAGTGAGGGACACGTTCAGTGAGGGACACGGTCAGTGTGGGTCAAGGTCAGTGAGGGTCACGGTCAGAGAGGGACACGGTCAGCGAGGGACACGGTCAGCGAGGGTCACGGTCAGTGTGGGTCACGGTCAGTGTGGGTCACGGTCAGTGAGGGTCACGGTCAGTGAGGGTCACGGTCAGTGTGGGACACGGTCAGCGAGGGACACGGTCACCGAGGGACACGGTCAGTGAGGGTCACGGTCAGTGTGGGTCAGGGTCAGTGTGGGTCACGGTCAGTGATGGACCGGGTCAGTGACGGACGCGGTCAGTGCGGGACGTGGTCAGTGAGGGACACGGTCAGCGAGGGACACGGTCAGTGTGGGACACGGTCAGTGTCGGTCACGGTCAGTGAGGGACACGGTCAGTGTGGGACACGGTCGGTGTGGGACACGGTCAGTGAGGGACACGGTCAGTGAGGGACACGTTCAGTGAGTGACACGGTCAGTGTGGGTCACGGTCAGTGAGGGACACGGTCAGTGAGGGACACGGTCAGTGTCGGTCACGGTCAGTGAGGGACACGGTCAGTGTGGGACACGGTCAGTGAGGGACACGGTCAGTGAGGGACACGTTCAGTGAGGGACACGGTCAGTGTGGGTCACGGTCAGTGTGGGTCACGGTCAGTGAGGGACACGGTCAGTGAGGGACACGGTCAGTGTGGGTCACGGTCAGCGAGGGACACGGTCAGTGTGGGACACGGTCAGTGAGGGACACGGTCAGTGAGGGACACGGTCAGTGAGGGACACGTTCAGTGAGGGACACGGTCAGTGTGGGTCACGGTCAGTGAGGGTCACGGTCAGTGTGGGACACGGTCAGTGTGGGACACGGTCAGCGAGGGACACGGTCACCGAGGGACACGGTCAGTGAGGGTCACGGTCAGTGTGGGTCAGGGTCAGTGTGGGTCACGGTCAGTGACGGACCCGGTCAGTGAGGGACGCGGTCAGTGCGGGACGCGGTCAGTGAGGTACACGGTCAGCGAGGTACACAGTCAGCGAGGGACACGGTCAGTGTGGGAGACGGTCAGTGTGGGACATGGTCACCGAGGGACACGGTCACCGAGGGACACGGTCAGTGTGGGACACGGTCAGTGTGGGTCACGGTCAGTGTGGGTCACGGTCAGTGAGGGACACGGTCAGTGAGGGACACGGTCAGTGAGGGACACGGTCAGTGTGGGACACGGTCAGTGAGGGACACGTTCAGTGAGGGACACGTTCAGTGAGTGACACGGTCAGTGTGGGACACGGTCACCGAGGGACACGGTCAGTGTCGGTCACGGTCAGTGAGGGACACGGTCAGTGTGGGACACGGTCAGTGTGGGACACGGTCAGTGTGGGACACGGTCAGTAATGGACACGTTCAGTGAGTGAAACGTTCAGTGAGTGACACGGTCAGTGTGGGACACGGTCAGTGTGGGTCACGGTCAGTGATGGACCCGGTCAGTGAGGGACACGGTCAGTGAGGGAAACGATCAGTGAGGGACACGGTCAGTAATGGACACGGTCAGTGTGGGTCACGGTCAGTGTGGGACACGGTCAGCGAGGGACACGGTCACCGAGGGACACGGTCAGTGAGGGTCACGGTCAGTGTGGGTCACGGTCAGTGATGGACCAGATCAGTGAGGGACGCGGTCAGTGCGGGACGCGGTCAGTGTGGGACACGGTCACCGAGGGACACGGTCAGTGTGGGACACGGTCAGTGTGGGACACGTTCAGTGAGTGACACGGTCAGTGTGGGACACGGTCACCGATGGACACGGTCAGTGAGGGACACGGTCAGTGTCGGTCACGGTCAGTGAGGGACACGGTCAGTGTGGGACACGGTCAGTGTGGGACACGGTCAGTAATGGACACGGTCAGTGAGGGACACGGTCAGTGAGGGACACGGTCAGTGTGGTTCACGGTCAGTGTGGGTCACGGTCAGCGAGGGACACGGTCAGCGAGTGACACGGTCAGTGTGGGACACGGTCAGTGTGGGACACGGTCAGTGTGGGACACGGTCAGTGAGGGACACGGTCAGTAATGGACACGTTCAGTGAGGGACACGTTCAGTGAGGGACACATTCAGTGAGGGACACGTTCAGTGAGGGACACGGTCAGTGTGGGTCAAGGTCAGTGAGGGTCACGGTCAGAGAGGGACACGGTCAGCGAGGGACACGGTCAGCGAGGGACACGGTCAGTGAGGGTCACGGTCAGTGTGGGTCACGGTCAGTGTTGGTCACGGTCAGTGTGGGACACGGTCAGCGAGGGACACGGTCAGCGAGGGACACGGTCACCGAGGGACACGGTCAGTGTGGGTCAGGGTCAGTGTGGGTCACGGTCAGTGATGGACCGGGTCAGTGACGGACGCGGTCAGTGCGGGACGTGGTCAGTGAGGGACACGGTCAGCGAGGGACACGGTCAGCGAGGGACACGGTCAGTGTGGGACACGGTCGGTGTGGGACACGGTCAGTGAGGGACACGTTCAGTGAGTGACACGGTCAGTGTGGGTCACGGTCAGTGAGGGACACGGTCAGTGAGGGACACGGTCAGTGTCGGTCACGGTCAGTGAGTGACACGGTCAGTGTGGGACACGGTCAGTGAGGGACACGGTCAGTGAGGGACACGTTCAGTGAGGGACACGGTCAGTGTGGGTCACGGTCAGTGTGGGTCACGGTCAGTGTGGGTCACGGTCAGTGTGGGTCACGGTCAGTGAGGGACACGGTCAGTGAGGGACACGGTCAGTGTGGGTCACGGTCAGCGAGGGACACGGTCAGTGTGGGACACGGTCAGTGAGGGACACGGTCAGTGAGGGACACGGTCAGCGAGTGACACGGTCAGTGAGGGACACGGTCAGTGTGGGACACGGTCAGTGAGGGACACGGTCAGTGAGGGACATGGTCAGTAATGGACACGTTCAGTGAGGGACACGGTCAGTGTGGGTCACGGTCAGTGAGGGTCACGGTCAGTGTGGGACATGGTCAGTGTGGGACACGGTCAGCGAGGGACACGGTCACCGAGGGACACGGTCAGTGAGGGTCACGGTCAGTGTGGGTCAGGGTCAGTGTGGGTCACGGTCAGTGACGGACCCGGTCAGTGAGGGACGCGGTCAGTGCGGGACGCGGTCAGTGAGGTACACGGTCAGCGAGGGACACGGTCAGTGTGGGCCACGGTCAGTGAGGGACACGGTCAGTGAGGGACACGGTCAGTGATGGACACGGTCAGTGTGGGACACGGTCAGTGAGGGACACGGTCAGTAATGGACACGGTCACCGAGGGACACGGTCACCGAAGGACACGGTCACCGAGGGACACGGTCAGTGTGGGACACGGTCAGCGAGGGACACGGTCAGCGAGGGACACGGTCAGTGTGGGACACGGTCAGTGAGGGACACGGTCATTGTGGGACACGGTCAGTGAGGGACACGGTCAGTGAGTGACACGGTCAGTGTGGGACACGGTCAGTGAGGGACACGGTCAGTGTGGGACACGGTCAGTGTGGGACACGGTCAGTGAGGGACACGGTCAGTACTGAACACGTTCAGTGAGGGGCACGGTCAGTAATGGACACGTTCAGTGAGGGACACGGTCAGTGTGGATCACGGTCAGTGAGGGTCACGGTCAGTGTGGGACACGGTCAGTGTGGGTCACGGTCAGTGAGGGACACGTTCAGTGAGGGACACGGTCAGTGTGGGTCACGGTCAGTGTGGGTCACGGTCAGTGATGGACCCGGTCAGTGAGGGACACGGTCAGTGAGGGACACGATCAGTGAGGGACACGATCAGTGAGGGACACGGTCAGTAATGGACACGGTCAGTGTGGGTCACGGTCAGTGTGGGACACGGTCAGCGAGGGACACGGTCACCGAGGGACACGGTCAGTGAGGGTCACGGTCAGTGTGGGTCACGGTCAGTGATGGACCAGATCAGTGAGGGACGCGGTCAGTGCGGGACGCGGTCAGTGTGGGACACGGTCACCGAGGGACACGGTCAGTGTGGGACACGGTCAGTGTGGGACACGGTCAGTGTGGGACACGTTCAGTGAGTGACACGGTCAGTGTGGGACACGGTCACCGATGGACACGGTCAGTGAGGGACACGGTCAGTGTCGGTCACGGTCAGTGAGGGACACGGTCAGTGTGGGACACGGTCAGTGAGGGACACGGTCAGTGTGGGACACGGTCAGTGTGGGACACGGTCAGTAATGGACACGGTCAGTGAGGGACACGGTCAGTGAGGGACACGGTCAGTGTGGTTCACGGTCAGTGTGGGTCACGGTCAGCGAGGGACACGGTCAGCGAGTGACACGGTCAGTGTGGGACACGGTCAGTGTGGGACACGGTCAGTGAGGGACACGGTCAGTAATGGACACGGTCAGTAATGGACACGTTCAGTGAGGGACACGTTCAGTGAGGGACACGTTCAGTGAGGGACACGGTCAGTGTGGGTCAAGGTCAGTGAGGGTCACGGTCAGAGAGGGACACGGTCAGCGAGGGACACGGTCAGCGAGGGTCACGGTCAGTGTGGGTCACGGTCAGTGTGGGTCACGGTCAGTGAGGGTCACGGTCAGTGAGGGTCACGGTCAGTGTGGGACACGGTCAGCGAGGGACACGGTCACCGAGGGACACGGTCAGTGAGGGTCACGGTCAGTGTGGGTCAGGGTCAGTGTGGGTCACGGTCAGTGATGGACCGGGTCAGTGACGGACGCGGTCAGTGCGGGACGTGGTCAGTGAGGGACACGGTCAGCGAGGGACACGGTCAGTGTGGGACACGGTCAGTGTCGGTCACGGTCAGTGAGGGACACGCTCAGTGTGGGACAAGGTCGGTGTGGGACACGGTCAGTGAGGGACACGGTCAGTGAGGGACACGTTCAGTGAGTGACACGGTCAGTGTGGGTCACGGTCAGTGAGGGACACGGTCAGTGAGGGACACGGTCAGTGTCGGTCACGGTCAGTGAGGGACACGGTCAGTGTGGGACACGGTCAGTGAGGGACACGGTCAGTGAGGGACACGTTCAGTGAGGGACACGGTCAGTGTGGGTCACGGTCAGTGTGGGTCACGGTCAGTGAGGGACACGGTCAGTGAGGGACACGGTCAGTGTGGGTCACGGTCAGCGAGGGACACGGTCAGTGTGGGACACGGTCAGTGAGGGACACGGTCAGTGAGGGACACGGTCAGTGTGGGACACGGTCAGTGAGGGACACGGTCAGTGAGGGACACGGTCAGTGTGGGACACGTTCAGTGAGGGACACGGTCAGTGTGGGTCACGGTCAGTGAGGGTCACGGTCAGTGTGGGACACGGTCAGTGTGGGACACGGTCAGCGAGGGACACGGTCACCGAGGGACACGGTCAGTGAGGGTCACGGTCAGTGTGGGTCAGGGTCAGTGTGGGTCACGGTCAGTGACGGACCCGGTCAGTGAGGGACGCGGTCAGTGCGGGACGCGGTCAGTGAGGTACACGGTCAGCGAGGTACACGGTCAGCGAGGGACACGGTCAGTGTGGGAGACGGTCAGTGTGGGACATGGTCACCGAGGGACACGGTCACCGAGGGACACGGTCAGTGTGGGACACGGTCAGTGTGGGTCACGGTCAGTGTGGGTCACGGTCAGTGAGGGACACGGTCAGTGAGGGACACGGTCAGTGTGGGACACGGTCAGTGAGGGACACGTTCAGTGAGGGACACGTTCAGTGAGTGACACGGTCAGTGTGGGACACGGTCACCGAGGGACACGGTCAGTGTCGGTCACGGTCAGTGAGGGACACGGTCAGTGTGGGACACGGTCAGTGTGGGACACGGTCAGTGTGGGACACGGTCAGTAATGGACACGTTCAGTGAGTGACACGTTCAGTGAGTGACACGGTCAGTGTGGGACACGGTCAGTGTGGGTCACGGTCAGTGTGGGTCACGGTCAGTGATGGACCCGGTCAGTGAGGGACACGGTCAGTGAGGGAAACGATCAGTGAGGGACACGGTCAGTAATGGACACGGTCAGTGTGGGTCACGGTCAGTGTGGGACACGGTCAGCGAGGGACACGGTCACCGAGGGACACGGTCAGTGAGGGTCACGGTCAGTGTGGGTCACGGTCAGTGATGGACCAGATCAGTGAGGGACGCGGTCAGTGCGGGACGCGGTCAGTGTGGGACACGGTCACCGAGGGACACGGTCAGTGTGGGACACGGTCAGTGTGGGACACGTTCAGTGAGTGACACGGTCAGTGTGGGACACGGTCACCGATGGACACGGTCAGTGAGGGACACGGTCAGTGTCGGTCACGGTCAGTGAGGGACACGGTCAGTGTGGGACACGGTCAGTGTGGGACACGGTCAGTAATGGACACGGTCAGTGAGGGACACGGTCAGTGAGGGACACGGTCAGTGTGGTTCACGGTCAGTGTGGGTCACGGTCAGCGAGGGACACGGTCAGCGAGTGACACGGTCAGTGTGGGACACGGTCAGTGTGGGACACGGTCAGTGTGGGACACGGTCAGTGAGGGACACGGTCAGTAATGGACACGGTCAGTAATGGACACGTTCAGTGAGGGACACATTCAGTGAGGGACACGTTCAGTGAGGGACACGGTCAGTGTGGGTCAAGGTCAGTGAGGGTCACGGTCAGAGAGGGACACGGTCAGCGAGGGACACGGTCAGCGAGGGACACGGTCAGTGAGGGTCACGGTCAGTGTGGGTCACGGTCAGTGTTGGTCACGGTCAGTGTGGGACACGGTCAGCGAGGGACACGGTCAGCGAGGGACACGGTCACCGAGGGACACGGTCAGTGTGGGTCAGGGTCAGTGTGGGTCACGGTCAGTGATGGACCGGGTCAGTGACGGACGCGGTCAGTGCGGGACGTGGTCAGTGAGGGACACGGTCAGCGAGGGACACGGTCAGTGTGGGACACGGTCGGTGTGGGACACGGTCGGTGTGGGACACGTTCAGTGAGTGACACGGTCAGTGTGGGTCACGGTCAGTGAGGGACACGGTCAGTGAGGGACACGGTCAGTGAGGGACACGGTCAGTGTCGGTCACGGTCAGTGAGGGACACGGTCAGTGTGGGACACGGTCAGTGAGGGACACGGTCAGTGAGGGACACGTTCAGTGAGGGACACGGTCAGTGTGGGTCACGGTCAGTGTGGGTCACGGTCAGTGTGGGTCACGGTCAGTGTGGGTCACGGTCAGTGAGGGACACGGTCAGTGAGGGACACGGTCAGTGTGGGTCACGGTCAGCGAGGGACACGGTCAGTGTGGGACACGGTCAGTGAGGGACACGGTCAGTGAGGGACACGGTCAGCGAGTGACACGGTCAGTGAGGGACACGGTCAGTGTGGGACACGGTCAGTGAGGGACACGGTCAGTGAGGGACATGGTCAGTAATGGACACGTTCAGTGAGGGACACGGTCAGTGTGGGTCACGGTCAGTGAGGGTCACGGTCAGTGTGGGACATGGTCAGTGTGGGACACGGTCAGCGAGGGACACGGTCACCGAGGGACACGGTCAGTGAGGGACGCGGTCAGTGCGGGACGCGGTCAGTGAGGTACACGGTCAGCGAGGTACACGGTCAGCGAGGGACACGGTCAGTGTGGGAGACGGTCAGTGTGGGACATGGTCACCGAGGGACACGGTCACCGAGGGACACGGTCAGTGTGGGACACGGTCAGTGTGGGTCACGGTCAGTGTGGGTCACGGTCAGTGAGGGACACGGTCAGTGAGGGACACGGTCAGTGTGGGACACGGTCAGTGAGGGACACGTTCAGTGAGGGACACGTTCAGTGATTGACACGGTCAGTGTGGGACACGGTCACCGAGGGACACGGTCAGTGTCGGTCACGGTCAGTGAGGGACACGGTCAGTGTGGGACACGGTCAGTGTGGGACACGGTCAGTGTGGGTCACGGTCAGTGAGGGACACGGTCAGTGAGGGACACGGTCACCGAGGGACACGGTCAGTGTGGGTCACGGTCAGTGTGGGTCACGGTCAGTGAGGGACACGGTCAGTGTGGGTCACGGTCAGTGTGGGACACGGTCAGTGTGGGCCACGGTCAGTGAGGGTCACGGTCAGTGAGGGACACGGTCAGTGTGGGTCACGGTCAGTGAGGGACACGGTCAGTGAGGGACATGGTCAGTGTAGGTCACGGTCAGTGAGGGACACGGTCAGTGATGGACACGGTCTGTGTGGGACACGGTCAGTGAGGGACACGGTCAGTAATGGACACGGTCACCGAGGGACACGGTCACCGAAGGACACGGTCACCGAGGGACACGGTCAGTGTGGGACATGGTCAGCGAGGGACACGGTCAGCGAGGGACACGGTCAGTGTGGGACACGGTCAGTGAGGGAAACGGTCAGTGTGGGACACGGTCAGTGAGGGACACGGTCAGTGAGGGACACGGTCAGTGAGGGACACGGTCAGTAATGGACACGTTCAGTGTGGGTCACGGTCAGTGAGGGTCACGGTCAGTGTGGGACACGGTCAGTGTGGGTCACGGTCAATGAGGGACACGGTCAGTGAGGGATACGTTCAGTGAGCGACACGGTCAGTGTGGGACACGGTCAGTGTGGGACACGGTCAGTGTGGGACACGGTCAGTGTGGGTCACGGTCAGCGAGGGACACGGTCAGCGAGGGACACGGTCAGTGTGGGACACGGTCAGTGAGGGACACGTTCAGTGAGTGACACGTTCAGTGTGTGATACGGTCAGTGTGGGTCACGGTCAGTGAGGGACACGTTCAGTGTGGGACACGGTCAGTGTGGGTCACGGTCAGCGAGGGACACGGTCACCGAGGGACACGGTCACCGAGGGACACGGTCAGTGTGGGACACGGTCAGTGTCGGTCACGGTCAGTGAGGGACACGGTCAGTGTGGGACACGGTCAGTGAGGGACACGGTCAGTGAGTGACATGGTCAGTGTGGGTCACGGTCACCGAGGGACACGGTCAGTGAGGGACACGGTCAGTGTGGGTCACGGTCAGCGAGGGACACGGTCAGTGTGGGACACGGTCAGTGAGGGACACGTTCAGTGAGTGACACGGTCAGTGAGGGACACGGTCAGTGTGGGACACGGTCAGTGAGGGACACGGTCAGTAATGGACACGTTCAGTGAGGGACACGGTCAGTGTGGGTCACGGTCAGTGAGGGTCACGGTCAGTGTGGGACACGGTCAGCGAGGGACACGGTCACCGAGGGACACGGTCACCGAGGGACACGGTCAGTGTGGGTCACGGTCAGTGTGGGTCAGGGTCAGTGTGGGTCACGGTCAGTGACGGACCCGGTCAGTGAGGGACGCGGTCAGTGCGGGACGCGGTCAGTGAGGTACACGGTCAGCGAGGTACACGGTCAGCGAGGGACACGGTCAGCGAGGGACACGGTCAGTGTGGGAGACGGTCAGTGTGGGAGACGGTCAGCGAGGGTCACGGTCACCGAGGGACACGGTCACCGAGGGACACGGTCAGTGAGGGTCACGGTCAGTGTGGGTCAGGGTCAGTGTGGGTCACGGTCAGTGACGGACCCGGTCAGTGAGGGACGCGGTCAGTGCGGGACGCGGTCAGTGAGGTACACGGTCAGCGAGGTACACGGTCAGCGAGGGACACGGTCAGTGTGGGAGACGGTCAGTGTGGGACATGGTCACCGAGGGACACGGTCACCGAGGGACACGGTCAGTGTGGGACACGGTCAGTGTCGGTCACGGTCAGTGAGGGACACGGTCAGTGAGGGACACGGTCAGTGTGGGACACGGTCAGTGAGGGACACGTTCAGTGAGGGACACGTTCAGTGAGTCACACGGTCAGTGTGGGACACGGTCACCGAGGGACACGGTCAGTGTCGGTCACGGTCAGTGAGGGACACGGTCAGTGTGGGACACGGTCAGTGTGGGACACGGTCAGTAATGGACACGTTCAGTGAGTGACACGTTCAGTGAGTGACACGGTCAGTGTGGGTCACGGTCAGTGTGGGTCACGGTCAGTGAGGGACACGGTCAGTGTGGGTCACGGTCAGTGTGGGACACGGTCAGTGTGGGCCACGGTCAGTGAGGGTCACGGTCAGTGAGGGACACGGTCAGTGAGGGACATGGTCAGTGTAGGTCACGGTCAGTGTAGGTCACGGTCAGTGAGGGACACGGTCAGTGTGGGTCACGGTCAGTGAGGGACACGGTCAGTGAGGGACATGGTCAGTGTAGGTCACGGTCAGTGAGGGACACGGTCAGTGATGGACACGGTCAGTGTGGGACACGGTCAGTGAGGGACACGGTCAGTGAGGGACACGGTCAGTAATGGACACGGTCACCGAGGGACACGGTCACCGAAGGACACGGTCACCGAGGGACACGGTCAGTGTGGGACATGGTCAGCGAGGGACACGGTCAGTGTGGGACACGGTCAGTGAGGGACACGTTCAGTGAGGGACACGGTCAGTAATGGACACGTTCAGTGAGGGACACGTTCAGTGTGGGTCACGGTCAGTGAGGGTCACGGTCAGTGTGGGACACGGTCAGTGTGGGTCACGGTCAGTGAGGGACACGGTCAGTGAGGGATACGTTCAGTGAGCGACACGGTCAGTGTGGGACATGGTCAGTGTGGGACACGGTCAGTGTGGGTCACGGTCAGCGAGGGACACGGTCAGCGAGGGACACGGTCAGTGTGGGACACGGTCAGTGAGGGACACGTTCAGTGAGTGACACGTTCAGTGTGTGATACGGTCAGTGTGGGTCACGGTCAGTGAGGGACACGTTCAGTGTGGGACACGGTCAGTGTGGGTCACGGTCAGCGAGGGACACGGTCAGTGTGGGACACGGTCACCGAGGGACACGGTCACCGAGGGACACGGTCAGTGTGGGACACGGTCAGTGTCGGTCACGGTCAGTGAGGGACACGGTCAGTGTGGGACACGGTCAGTGTGGGACACGGTCAGTGAGGGACACGGTCAGTGAGTGACATGGTCAGTGTGGGTCACGGTCACCGAGGGACACGGTCAGTGAGGGACACGGTCAGTGTGGGTCACGGTCAGCGAGGGACACGGTCAGTGTGGGACACGGTCAGTGAGGGACACGGTCAGTGAGTGACACGGTCAGTGAGGGACACGGTCAGTGTGGGACACGGTCAGTGAGGGACACGGTCAGTAATGGACACGTTCAGTGAGGGACACGGTCAGTGTGGGTCACGGTCAGTGAGGGTCACGGTCAGTGTGGGACACGGTCAGCGAGGGACACGGTCACCGAGGGACACGGTCACCGAGGGACACGGTCAGTGTGGGTCACGGTCAGTGTGGGTCAGGGTCAGTGTGGGTCACGGTCAGTGACGGACCCGGTCAGTGAGGGACGCGGTCAGTGCGGGACGCGGTCAGTGAGGTACACGGTCAGCGAGGTACACGGTCAGCGAGGGACACGGTCAGTGTGGGAGACGGTCAGTGTGGGACACGGTCACCGAGGGACACGGTCAGTGTGGGACACGGTCAGTGTGGGTCACGGTCAGTGTGGGTCACGGTCAGTGAGGGACACGCCCTGTGAGGGACACGGTCAGTGAGGGACACGGTCAGTGAGGGACACGTTCAGTGAGTGACACGGTCAGTGTGGGACACGGTCACCGAGGGACACGGTCAGTGTCGGTCACGGTCAGTGAGGGACACGGTCAGTATGGGACACGGTCAGTGTGGGACACGGTCAGTAATGGACACGTTCAGTGAGTGACACGGTCAGTGTGGGTCACGGTCAGTGTGGGTCACGGTCAGTGAGGGACACGGTCAGTGTGGGACACGGTCAGTGTGGGTCACGGTCAGTGTGGGACACGGTCAGTGTGGGACACGGTCAGTGTGGGCCACGGTCAGTGAGGGTCACGGTCAGTGAGGGACACGGTCAGTGAGGGACATGGTCAGTGTAGGTCACGGTCAGTGTAGGCCACGGTCAGTGAGGGACACGGTCAGTGTGGGTCACGGTCAGTGAGGGACACGGTCAGTGAGGGACATGGTCAGTGTAGGTCACGGTCAGTGAGGGACACGGTCAGTGAGGGTCACGGTCAGTGAGGGTCACGGTCAGTGTGGGACACGGTCAGTGTGGGTCACGGTCAGTGAGGGACACGGTCAGTGTGTTTCACGGTCAGTGTGGGTCACGGTCAGTGAGGGACACGGTCAGTGAGGGACACGGTCAGTGTGGGTCACGGTCAGCGAGGGACACGGTCAGTGTGGGACACGGTCAGTGAGGGACACGGTCAGTGAGTGACACGGTCAGTGAGGGACACGGTCAGTGTGGGACACGGTCAGTGAGGGACACGGTCAGTGAGGGACACGGTCAGTAATGGACACGTTCAGTGAGGGACACGGTCAGTGTGGGTCACGGTCAGTGAGGGTCACGGTCAGTGTGGGACACGGTCAGTGTGGGACACGGTCAGCGAGGGACACGGTCACCGAGGGACACGGTCACCGAGGGACACGGTCAGTGAGGGTCACGGTCAGTGTGGGTCAGGGTCAGTGTGGGTCACGGTCAGTGACGGACCCGGTCAGTGAGGGACGCGGTCAGTGCGGGACGCGGTCAGTGAGGTACACGGTCAGCGAGGTACACAGTCAGCGAGGGACACGGTCAGTGTGGGAGACGGTCAGTGTGGGACATGGTCACCGAGGGACACGGTCACCGAGGGACACGGTCAGTGTGGGACACGGTCAGTGTGGGTCACGGTCAGTGAGGGACACGGTCAGTGAGGGACACGGTCAGTGTGGGACACGGTCAGTGAGGGACACGTTCAGTGAGGGACACGTTCAGTGAGTGACACGGTCACCGAGGGACACGGTCACCGAGGGACACGGTCAGTGTCGGTCACGGTCAGTGAGGGACACGGTCAGTGTGGGACACGGTCAGTGTGGGACACGGTCAGTGTGGGACACGGTCAGTAATGGACACGTTCAGTGAGTGACACGTTCAGTGAGTGACACGGTCAGTGTGGGTCACGGTCAGTGTGGGTCACGGTCAGTGTGGGTCACGGTCAGTGAGGGACACGGTCAGTGTTGGTCACGGTCAGTGTGGGACACGGTCAGTGTGGGCCACGGTCAGTGAGGGTCACGGTCAGTGAGGGACACGGTCAGTGAGGGACATGGTCAGTGTAGGTCACGGTCAGTGTAGGTCACGGTCAGTGAGGGACACGGTCAGTAATGGACACGGTCACCGAGGGACACGGTCACCGAAGGACACGGTCACCGAGGGACACGGTCAGTGTGGGACATGGTCAGTGAGGGACACGGTCAGTGTGGGACACGGTCAGTGAGGGACACGGTCAGTGAGGGACACGGTCAGTGTGGGACACGGTCAGTGAGGGACACGGTCAGTGAGGGACACGTTCAGTGAGGGACACGGTCAGTAATGGACACGTTCAGTGAGGGACACGTTCAGTGTGGGTCACGGTCAGTGAGGGTCACGGTCAGTGTGGGACACGGTCAGTGTGGGTCACGGTCAGTGAGGGACACGGTCAGTGAGGGATACGTTCAGTGAGCGACACGGTCAGTGTGGGACATGGTCAGTGTGGGACACGGTCAGTGTGGGTCACGGTCAGCGAGGGACACGGTCAGTGTGGGACACGGTCAGTGAGGGACACGTTCAGTGAGTGACACGTTCAGTGTGTGATACGGTCAGTGTGGGTCACGGTCAGTGAGGGACACGTTCAGTGTGGGACACGGTCAGTGTGGGTCACGGTCAGCGAGGGACACGGTCAGTGTGGGACACGGTCACCGAGGGACACGGTCACCGAGGGACACGGTCAGTGTGGGACACGGTCAGTGTCGGTCACGGTCAGTGAGGGACACGGTCAGTGTGGGACACGGTCAGTGTGGGACACGGTCAGTGAGGGACACGGTCAGTGTGGGACACGGTCACCGAGGGACACGGTCAGTGAGGGACACGGTCAGTGTGGGTCACGGTCAGCGAGGGACACGGTCAGTGTGGGACACGGTCAGTGAGTGACACGGTCAGTGAGGGACACGGTCAGTGTGGGACACGGTCAGTGAGGGACACGGTCAGTAATGGACACGTTCAGTGAGGGACACGGTCAGTGTGGGTCACGGTCAGTGTGGGTCAGGGTCAGTGTGGGTCACGGTCAGTGACGGACCCGGTCAGTGAGGGACGCGGTCAGTGCGGGACGCGGTCAGTGAGGTACACGGTCAGCGAGGTACACGGTCAGCGAGGGACACGGTCAGTGTGGGAGACGGTCAGTGTGGGACATGGTCACCGAGGGACACGGTCACCGAGGGACACGGTCAGTGTGGGACACGGTCAGTGTGGGTCACGGTCAGTGAGGGACACGGTCAGTGAGGGACACGCCCTGTGAGGGACACGGTCAGTGAGGGACACGGTCAGTGAGGGACACGTTCAGTGAGTGACACGGTCAGTGTGGGACACGGTCACCGAGGGACACGGTCAGTGTCGGTCACGGTCAGTGAGGGACACGGTCAGTGTGGGACACGGTCAGTGTGGGACACGGTCAGTAATGGACACGTTCAGTGAGTGACACGGTCAGTGTGGGTCACGGTCAGTGTGGGTCACGGTCAGTGAGGGACACGGTCAGTGTGGGACACGGTCAGTGAGGGACACGGTCAGTGTGGGCCACGGTCAGTGAGGGTCACGGTCAGTGAGGGACACGGTCAGTGAGGGACATGGTCAGTGTAGGTCACGGTCAGTGTAGGTCACGGTCAGTGAGGGACACGGTCAGTGTGGGTCACGGTCAGTGAGGGACACGGTCAGTGAGGGACATGGTCAGTGTAGGTCACGGTCAGTGAGGGACACGGTCAGTGATGGACACGGTCAGTGAGGGTCACGGTCAGTGAGGGTCACGGTCAGTGTGGGACACGGTCAGTGTGGGTCACGGTCAGTGAGGGACACGGTCAGTGAGGGATACGGTCAGTGAGCGACACGGTCAGTGTGGGACATGGTCAGTGTGGGACACGGTCAGTGTGGGTCACGGTCAGCGAGGGACACGGTCAGTGTGGGACACGGTCAGTGAGGGACACGTTCAGTGAGTGACACGTTCAGTGTGTGATACGGTCAGTGTGGGTCACGGTCAGTGAGGGACACGTTCAGTGAGGGACACGGTCAGTGTGGGACACGGTCAGTGTGGGTCACGGTCAGCGAGGGACACGGTCAGTGTGGGACATGGTCAGTGAGGGACACGGTCAGTGTGGGACACGGTCAGTGAGGGACACGGTCAGTGAGGGACACGGTCAGTAATGGACACGTTCAGTGAGGGACACGGTCAGTGTGGGTCACGGTCAGTGTGGGTCACGGTCAGTGAGGGACACGGTCAGTGTGGGTCACGGTCAGTGTGGGACACGGTCAGTGTGGGACATGGTCAGTGTGGGACACGGTCAGTGTGGGTCACGGTCAGTGTGGGTCACGGTCAGCGAGGGACACGGTCAGTGTGGGACACGGTCAGTGAGGGACACGTTCAGTGAGTGACACGTTCAGTGTGTGATACGGTCAGTGTGGGTCACGGTCAGTGAGGGACACGTTCAGTGAGGGACACGGTCAGTGTGGGACACGGTCAGTGTGGGTCACGGTCAGCGAGGGACACGGTCAGTGTGGGACATGGTCAGTGAGGGACACGGTCAGTGTGGGACACGGTCAGTGAGGGACACGGTCAGTGAGGGACACGGTCAGTGAGGGACACGGTCAGTAATGGACACGTTCAGTGAGGGACACGGTCAGTGTGGGTCACGGTCAGTGTGGGTCACGGTCAGTGAGGGACACGGTCAGTGTGGGTCACGGTCAGTGTGGGACACGGTCAGTGTGGGTCACGGTCAGTGAGGGTCACGGTCAGTGTGGGACACGGTCAGTGAGGGACACGGTCAGTGTGGGACACGGTCAGTGAGGGACACGGTCAGTGAGGGACACGGTCAGTGTGGGTCACGGTCAGTGAGGGACACGGTCAGTGTCGGTCACGGTCAGTGAGGGACACGGTCAGTGTGGGTCACGTCAGTGAGGGACACGGTCAGTGTGGGACACGGTCAGTGTGGGACACGGTCAGCGAGGGACACGGTCAGTAATGGACACGGTTACCGAGGGACACGGTCAGTGAGGGACACGGTCAGTGTGGGACACGGTCAGTGTGGGACACGGTCAGCGAGGGACACGGTCAGTGAGGGACACGGTCAGTGAGGGACACGGTCAGTGTCGGTCACGGTCAGTGAGGGACACGGTCAGTGTGGGACACGGTCAGTGAGGGACACGGTCAGTGAGGGACACGGTCAGTGTTGGACACGTTCAGTGAGGGACACGGTCAGTGTGGGACACGGTCAGTGTCGGTCACGGTCAGTGTGGGACACGGTCAGTGAGGGACACGGTCAGTGAGGGACACGGTCAGTGTTGGACACGGTCAGTGAGGGTCACGGTCAGTGTGGGTCACGGTCAGTGTGGGACACGGTCAGTGTGGGACACGGTCAGAGTGGGTCACGGTCAGTGTGGGGCACGGTCAGTGTGGGTCACGGTCAGTGTGGGACACGGTCAGTGTGGGTCACGGTCAGTGTGGGTCACGGTCAGTGTGGGGCACGGTCAGTGTGGGGCACGGTCAGTGAGGGACACGGTCAGTGAGGGACACGGTCAGTGTGGGGCACGGTCAGTGAGGGACACGGTCAATGTGGGACACGGTCAGTGTGGGACACGGTCAGGTTGGGTCACGGTCAGTGTGTGTCACGGTCAGTGTGGGTCACGGTCAGTGTGGGTCACGGTCAGTGTGGGTCACGGTCAGTGAGGGACACGGTCAGTGTGAGGCACGGTCAGTGAGGGACACGTTCAGTGAGGGACACGGTCAGTGAGGGACACGGTCAGTGTGGGACACGGTCAGTGTGGGTCACGGTCAGTGAGGGACACGGTCAGTGTCGGTCACAGTCAGTGAGGGACACGGTCAGTGTGGGTCACGGTCAGTGTGGGACACGGTCAGTGTGGGACACGGTCAGTGTGTGTCACGGTCAGTGAGGGTCACGGTCAGTGTGGGTCACGCTCAGTGAGGGACACGGTCAGTGTGGGACACGGTCAGTGAGGGACACGGTCAGTGAGGGACACGGTCAGTGTGTGTCACGGTCAGTGAGGGACACGGTCAGTGTCGGTCACGGTCAGTGAGGGACACGCTCAGTCTGGGTCACGGTCAGTGAGGGACACGCTCAGTGTGGGACACGGTCAGTGTGGGACACGGTCAGTGTGGGTCACGGTCAGCGAGGGACACGGTCAGTAATGGACACGGTCACCGAGGGACACGGTCAGTGTGGGACACGGTCAGTGAGGGACACGGTCAGTGAGGGACATGGTCAGTGTCGGTCACGGTCAGTGTGGGACACGGTCTGCGAGGGACACGGTCAGTAATGGACACGGTCACCGAGGGACACGGTCAGTGTTGGTCACGGTCAGTGAGGGACACGGTCAGTGTCGGTCACGGTCAGTGAGGGACACGGTCAGTGTGGGACACGGTCAGTGTCGGTCACGGTCAGTGTCGGTCACGGTCAGTGAGGGACACGGTCAGTGTGGGACACGGTCAGTGTGGGACACGTTCAGTGAGGGACACGGTCAGTGAGGGACACGGTCAGTGTGGGTCACGGTCAGTGTGGGCCACGGTCAGTGAGGGACACGGTCAGTGTTGGACACGTTCAGTGAGGGACACGGTCAGTGAGGGACACGGTCAGTGTGGGACACGGTCAGTGTGGGACACGTTCAGTGAGGGACACGGTCAGTGTCGGACACGGTCAGTGTGGGGCACGGTCAGTGATGGACACGGTCAGTGTGGGACACGGTCAGTGTGGGTCACGGTCAGTGTGGGGCATGGTCAGTGAGGGGCACGGTCAGTGTGGGGCACGGTCAGTGTGGGGCACGGTCAGTGTGGGGCACGGTCAGTGAGGGACACGGTCAGTGTGGGGCACGGTCAGTGAGGGACACGGTCAATGTGGGACACGGTCAGTGTGGGACACGGTCAGTGTGGGACACGGTCAGGTTGGGTCACGGTCAGTGTGGGACACGGTCAGTGTGGGACACGGTCAGTGTGTGTCACGGTCAGTGTGGGTCACGGTCAGTGTGGGACACGGTCAGTGTGGGACACGGTCAGTGTGGGTCACGGTCAGTGAGGGACACGGTCAGTGTGAGGCACGGACAGTGAGGGACACGTTCAGTGAGGGACACGGTCAGTGAGGGACACGGTCAGTGTGGGACATGGTCAGTGTGGGTCACGATCAGTGAGGGACACGGTCAGTGTCGGTCACGGTCAGTGAGGGATACGGTCAGTGTGGGACACGGTCAGTGAGGGACACGGTCAGTGAGGGACACGGTCAGTGTGGGACACGGTCAGTGAGGGACACGGTCAGTGTGGGACACGGTCAGTGTCGGTCACGGTCAGTGAGGGACACGGTCAGTGTGGAACACGGTCAGTGAGGGACACGTTCAGTGAGTGACACGGTCAGTGTGGGACACGGTCACCGAGGGACACGGTCAGTGTCGGTCACGGTCAGTGAGGGACACGGTCAGTGTGGGACACGGTCAGTGAGGGACACGGTCAGTGAGGGACACGGTCAGTGTGGGACACGGTCAGTGAGGGACACGGTCAGTGTCGGACACGGTCAGGTTGAGTCACGGTCAGTGTGGGTCACGGACAGTGAGGGACACGGTCAGTGTGGGTCACGGTCAGTGTGGGACACGGTCAGTGAGGGACACGGTCAGTGAGGGACACGGTCAGTGTGGGGCACGGTCAGTGTGGGGCACGGTCAGTGAGGGGCACGGTCAGTGTGGGGCACGGTCAGTGAGGGACACGGTCAGTGTGGGACACGGTCAGGTTGGGTCACGGTCAGTGTGGGACACGGTCAGTGTGGGACACGGTCAGTGTGGGTCACGGTCAGTGAGGGACACGGTCAGTGTGAGGCACGGTCAGTGAGGGACACGTTCAGTGTGGGACATGGTCAGTGTGGGTCACGGTCAGTGAGGGACACGGTCAGTGTCGGTCACGGTCAGTGAGGGATACGGTCAGTGTGGGTCACGGTCAGTGAGGGACACGGTCAGTGAGGGACACGGTCAGTGTGGGACACGGTCAGTGAGGGACACGGTCAGTGAGGGACACGGTCAGTGTGGGTCACGGTCAGCGAGGGACACGGTCAGTGTGGGACACGGTCAGTGAGGGACACGGTCAGTGAGGGACACGTTCAGTGAGTGACACGGTCAGTGAGGGACACGGTCAGTGAGGGACACGGTCAGTGTGGGACACGGTCAGTGAGGGACACGGTCAGTAATGGACACGTTCAGTGAGGGACACGGTCAGTGTGGGTCACGGTCAGTGTGGGACACGGTCAGCAAGGGACACGGTCACCGAGGGACACGGTCAGTGAGGGACACGGTCAGTGTGGGTCAGGGTCAGTGTGGGTCACGGTCAGTGACGGACCCGGTCAGTTAGGGACGCGGTCAGTGCGGGACGCGGTCAGTGAGGGACACGGTCAGCGAGGGACATGGTCAGCGAGGGACACGGTCAGTGTGGGACACGGTCAGTGTGGGACACGGTCACCGAGGGACACGGTCACCGAGGAACACGGTCAGTGTGGGACACGGTCAGTGTCGGTCACGGTCAGTGAGGGACACGGTCAGTGTGGAACACGGTCAGTGAGGGACACGGTCAGTGAGTGACACGGTCAGTGTGGGACACGGTCACCGAGGGACACGGTCAGTGGGGGACACGGTCAGTGTCGGTCACGGTCACCGAGGGACACGGTCAGTGGGGGACACGGTCAGTGTCGGTCACGGTCAGCGTGGGACACGGTCAGCGAGGGACACGGTCAGTGTGGGACACGGTCAGTGAGGGACACGGTCAGTAATGTACACGTTCAGTGAGGGACACGTTCAGTGAGGGACACGGTCAGTGAGGGTCACGGTCAGTGTGGGACACGGTCAGCGAGGGACACGGTCACCGAGGGACACGGTCAGTGAGGGTCACGGTCAGTGAGGGTCACGGTCAGTGAGGGTCACGGTCACCGAGGGACACGGTCAGTGTGCGTCACGGTCAGTGAGGGTCACGGTCAGTGTGGGACACGGTCAGAGAGGGACACGGTCAGCGAGGGACACGGTCAGCGAGGGACACGGTCACGAAGGGACACGGTCAGTGAGGGTCACGGTCAGTGTGGGTCAGGGTCAGTGTGGGTCACGGTCAGTGATGGACCCGGTCAGTGAGGGACGGGGTCAGTGCGGGACGCGGTCAGTGAGGGACACGGACAGCGAGGTACACGGTCAGCGAGGGACACGGTCAGTGTGGGACACGGTCAGTGTGGGACACGGTCAGTGAGGGACACGGTCAGTGTGGGACACGGTCAGTGTGGGACACGGTCAGTGAGGGACACGGTCAGTGTGGGACACGGTCAGTGAGGGACACGGTCAGTGAGGGACACGGTCAGTGAGGGACACGTTCAGTGAGTGACACGGTCAGTGTGGGACACGGTCACCGAGGGACACGGTCAGTGAGGGACACGGTCAGTGTCGGTCACGGTCAGTGAGGGACACGGTCAGTGTGGGACACGGTCAGTGAGGGACACGGTCAGTAATGGACACGTTCAGTGAGGGACACGGTCAGTGAGGGTCACGGTCAGTGTGGGTCACGGTCAGTGTGGGTCACGGTCAGTGAGGGACACGGTCAGTGTGGGTCACGGTCAGCGAGGGACACGGTCAGTGTGGGACACGTTCAGTGAGGGACACGGTCAGTGTGGGACACGGTCAGTGTGGGACACGGTCAGTGAGGGACACGGTCAGTGAGGGACACGGTCAGTAATGGACACGTTCAGTGAGGGACACGGTCAGTGTGGGTCACGGTCAGTGAGGGTCACGGTCAGTGTGGGACACGGTCAGCGAGGGACACGGTCAGCGAGGGACACGGTCACCGAGGGACACGGTCAGTGAGGGTCACGGTCAGTGTGGGTCAGGGTCAGTGTGGGTCACGGTCAGTGATGGACCCGGTCAGTGAGGGACGCGGTCAGTGCGGGACGCGGTCAGTGAGGGACACGGTCAGCGAGGGTCACGGTCAGTGTGGGTCAGGGTCAGTGTGGGTCACGGTCAGTGATGGACCCGGTCAGTGAGGGACGGGGTCAGTGCGGGACGCGGTCAGTGAGGGACACGGACAGCGAGGTACACGGTCAGCGAGGGACACGGTCAGTGTGGGACACGGTCAGTGTGGGACACGGTCACCGAGGGACACGGTCAGTGTGGGACACGGTCAGTGTGGGACACGGTCAGTGAGGGACACGGTCAGTGTGGGACACGGTCAGTGAGGGACACGGTCAGTGAGGGACACGGTCAGTGAGGGACACGTTCAGTGAGTGACACGGTCAGTGTGGGACACGGTCACCGAGGGACACGGTCAGTGAGGGACACGGTCAGTGTCGGTCACGGTCAGTGAGGGACACGGTCAGTGTGGGACACGGTCAGTGAGGGACACGGTCAGTAATGGACACGTTCAGTGAGGGACACGGTCAGTGAGGGTCACGGTCAGTGTGGGTCACGGTCAGTGTGGGTCACGGTCAGTGAGGGACACGGTCAGTGTGGGTCACGGTCAGCGAGGGACACGGTCAGTGTGGGACACGTTCAGTGAGGGACACGGTCAGTATGGGACACGGTCAGTGTGGGACACGGTCAGTGAGGGACACGGTCAGTGAGGGACACGGTCAGTAATGGACACGTTCAGTGAGGGACACGGTCAGTGTGGGTCACGGTCAGTGAGGGTCACGGTCAGTGTGGGACACGGTCAGCGAGGGACACGGTCAGCGAGGGACACGGTCACCGAGGGACACGGTCAGTGAGGGTCACGGTCAGTGTGGGTCAGGGTCAGTGTGGGTCACGGTCAGTGATGGACCCGGTCAGTGAGGGACGCGGTCAGTGCGGGACGCGGTCAGTGAGGGACACGGTCAGCGAGGTACACGGTCAGCGAGGGACACGGTCAGTGTGGGACAAGGTCAGTGTGGGACACGGTCACCGAGGGACACGGTCAGTGTGGGACACGGTCAGTGTCGGTCACGGTCAGTGAGGGACACGGTCAGTGTGGGACACGGTCAGTGTGGGACACGGTCAGTGAGGGACACGTTCAGTGAGTGAAACGGCCAGTGTGGGACACGGTCACCGAGGGACACGGTCACCGAGGGACACGGTCAGTGTCGCTCACGGTCAGTGAGGGACACGGTCAGTGAGGGACACGGTCAGTAATGGACACGGTCACTGAGGGACACGGTCACCGAGGGACACGGTCAGTGTGGGACACGGTCAGCGAGGGACACGGTCAGCGAGGGACACGGTCAGTGTGGGACACGGTCAGTGAGGGACACGGTCAGTGAGGGGCACGGTCAGTGAGGGACACTGTCAGTGTGGGTCACGGTCAGTGAGGGTCACGGTCAGTGAGGGACACGGTCAGTGAGGGGCACGGTCAGTGTGGGGCACGGTCAGTGTGGGGCATGGTCAGTGAGGGACACGGTCACCGAGGGACACGGTCAGTGTAGGTCACGGTCAGTGTGGGTCACGGTCAGTGTGGGACACGGTCATTGTGGGACACGGTCAGCGAGGGACACGGTCAATGTGGGTCACGATCAGTGTGGGACACGGTCAGTGAGGGACACGGTCAGTGAGGGACACGGTCAGTGTGGGTCATGGTCAGTGAGGGTAACGGTCAGTGAGGGACACGGTCAGTGTGGGGCACGGTCAGTGAGGCACACGGTCAGTGTGGGACACGGTCAGTGTGGGTCACGGTCAGTGAGGGTCACGGTCAGTGTGGGACACGGTCAGTGAGGGACACGGTCAGTGTGGGTCACGGTCAGTGAGGGTCACGGTCAGTGAGGGACACGGTCAGTGTGGGACACGGTCAGTGTGGGTCACGGTCAGTGAGGGTCATGGTCAGTGTGGGACACGGTCAGTGAGGGACACGGTCAGTGTGGGACACGGTCAGTGAGGGACCCGGTCAGTAATGGACACGTTCAGTGTGGGACACGGTCAGTGAGGGACACGGTCAGTGAGGGACATGGTCAGTAATGGACACGGTCAGTGAGGGACACGGTCAGTGTGGGGCACGGTCAGTGTGGGGCATGGTCAGTGAGGGACACGGTCACCGAGGGACACGGTCAGTGTAGGTCACGGTCAGTGTGGGTCACGGTCAGTGTGGGTCACGGTCAGTGTGGGACACGGTCATTGTGGGACACGGTCATTGTGGGACACGGTCAGCGAGGGACACGGTCAATGTGGGTCACGGTCAGTGTGGGACTCGGTCAGTGAGGGACACGGTCAGGGAGGGACACTGTCAGATGGGTCACGGTCAGTGAGGGACACGGTCAGTGTGGGACACCGTCAGCGAGGGACACGGTCAGCGAGGGACACGGTAAGTGAGGGTCACGGTCAGTGAGGGACACGGTCAGTGAGGGACACGGTCAGTGAGGGACACGGTCAGTGAGGGTCACGGTCAGTGTGGGACACGGTCAGTGAGGGACACGGTCAGTAATGGACACGTTCAGTGAGGGACACGGTCAGTGTGGGTCACGGTCAGTGTGGGACACGGTCAGTGATGGACACGGTCAGTGAGGGTCACGGTCAGTGAGGGACATGGTCAGTGTGGGACACGGTCAGCGAGGGACACGGTCAGCGAGGGACACGGTCAGTGTGGGACACGGTCAGTGAGGGATACGGTCAGTGAGGGACACGGTCAGTAATGGACACGGTCACCGAGGGACACGGTCACCGAGGGACACGGTCAGTGTGGGACACGGTCAGCGAGGGACACGGTCAGCGAGGGACACGGTCAGCGAGGGACACGGTCAGTGTGGGACACGGTCAGCGAGGGACACGGTCAGCGAGGGACACGGTCAGTGTGGGACACCGTCAGTGAGGGACACGGTCAGTAATGGACACGTTCAGTGAGGGACACGGTCAGTGAGGGTCATGGTCAGTGTGGGACACGGTCAGTGTGGGTCACGGTCAGTGAGGGTCACGGTCAGTGAGGGACACGGTCAGTGTGGGGCACGGTCAGTGTCGGTCACGGTCAGTGTGGGTCATGGTCAGTGTGGGACACGGTCAGCGAGGGACACGGTCAATGTGGGTCACGGTCAGTGTGGGACACGGTCAGTGAGGGACACGGTCAGTGTGGGACACGGTCAGTGAGGGACACGGTCAGTGAGGGACACGGTCAGTGTGGGTCACGGTCAGTGAGGGTAACGGTCAGTGAGGGACCCGGTCAGTGTGGGGCACGGTCAGTGAGGCACACGGTCAGTGTGGGACACGGTCAGTGTGGGTCACGGTCAGTGTGGGTCACGGTCAGTGAGGGTCACGGTCAGTGTGGGACACGGTCAGTGAGGGACACGGTCAGTGTGGGTCACGGTCAGTGAGGGTCACGGTCAGTGAGGGTCACGGTCAGTGTGGGACACGGTCAGTGTGGGTCACGGTCAGTGAAGGTAATGGTCAGTGTGGGACACGGTCAGTGAGGGACACGGTCAGTGTGGGACACGGTCAGTGAGGGACCCGGTCAGTAATGGACACGTTCAGTGTGGGACACGGTCAGTGAGGGACACGGTCAGTGAGGGACATGGTCAGTGAGGGACACGGTCAGTGTGGGGCACGGTCAGTGTGGGGCATGGTCAGTGAGGGACACGGTCACCGAGGGACACGGTCAGTGTAGGTCACGGTCAGTGTGGGTCACGGTCAGTGTGGGTCACGGTCAGTGTGGGACACGGTCAGCGAGGGACACGGTCAATGTGGGTCACGGTCAGTGTGGGACACGGTCAGTGAGGGACACGGTCAGTGAGGGACACGGTCAGTGAGGGACACGTTCAGTGTGGGACACCGTCAGCGAGGGACACGGTCTGCGAGGGACACGGTCAGTGAGGGACACGGTCAGTGAGGGACACGGTCAGTGAGGGACACGGTCAGTGTGGTTCACGGTCAGTGAGGGTCACGGTCAGTGTGGGACACGGTCAGTGAGGGACACGGTCAGTAATGGACACGTTCAGTGAGGGACACGGTCAGTGTGGGTCACGGTCAGTGTGGGACACGGTCAGTGTGGGACACGGTCAGTGAGGGACACGGTCAGTGAGGGACACGGTCAGTAATGGACACGTTCAGTGAGGGACACGGTCAGTGTGGGTCACGGTCAGTGTGGGTCACGGTCAGTGTGGGACACGGTCAGTAATGGACACGTTCAGTGAGGGACACGGTCAGTGTGGGTCACGGTCAGTGAGGGTCACGGTCAGTGAGGGTCACGGTCAGTGTGGGACACGGTCAGTGTGGGTCACGGTCAGTGAGGGACACGGTCAGTGAGGGACACGGTCAGTGAGCGACACGGTCAGTGTGGGTCACGGTCAGCGAGGGACACGGTCAGTTTGGGACACGGTCAGTAATGGACACGTTCAGTGTGGGTCAGGGTCAGTGTGGGTCACGGTCAGTGTGGGTCACGGTCAGTGTGGGTCACGGTCAGTGTGGGACACGGTCAGTAATGGACACGTTCAGTGAGGGACACGGTCAGTGTGGGTCACGGTCAGTGAGGGTCACGGTCAGTGTGGGACACGGTCAGTGTGGGACAGGGTCAGTGTGGGTCACGGTCAGTGAGGGACACGGTCAGTGAGGGACACGGTCAGTGAGCGACACGGTCGGTGTGGGACACGGTCAGTGTGGGGCACGGTCAGAGTGGGGCACGGTCAGTGTGGGGCATGGTCAGTGAGGGACACGGTCACCGAGGGACACGGTCAGTGTAGGTCACGGTCAGTGTGGGTCACGGTCAGTGTGGGACACGGTCATTGTGGGACACGGTCATTGTGGGACACGGTCATTGTGGGACACGGTCAGCGAGGGACACGGTCAATGTGGGTCACGGTCAGTGTGGGACACGGTCAGTGAGGGACACGGTCAGTGTGGGACACGGTCAGTGTGGGTCACGGTCAGTGAGGGACACGGTCAGTGAGGGGCACGGTCAGTGTGGGGCATGGTCAGTGAGGGACACGGTCACCGAGGGACACGGTCAGTGTAGGTCACTGTCAGTGTGGGTCACGGTCAGTGTGGGACACGGTCATTGTGGGACACGGTCAGCGAGGGACACGGTCAATGTGGGTCATGGTCAGTGTGGTTCACGGTCAGTGAGGGAGACGGTCAGTGTGGGAGACGGTCAGTGAGGGACACGGTCAGTGTGGGTCACGGTCTGTGAGGGTCACGGTCAGTGAGGGACACGGTCAGTGTGGGGCACGGTCAGTGAGGCACACGGTCAGTGTGGGACACGGTCAGTGTGGGTCACGGTCAGTGAGGGTCACGGTCAGTGAGGGACACGGTCAGTGCGGGTCACGGTCAGTGCGGGTCACGGTCAGTGAGGGACACGGTCAGTGTGGGTCACGGTCAGTGAGGGTCACGGTCAGTGTGGGACACGGTCAGTGAGGGACACGGTCAGTGTGGGACACGGTCAGTGAGGGACCCGGTCAGTAATGGACACGTTCAGTGTGGGACACGGTCAGTGAGGGACACGGTCAGTGAGGGACACGGTCACCGAGGGACACGGTCACCGAGGGACACGGTCAGTGTGGGACACGGTCAGCGAGGGACACGGTCAGCGAGGGACACGGTCAGTGTGGGACACGGTCAGTGAGGGACACGGTCAGTAATGGACACGTTCAGTGAGGGACACGGTCAGTGAGGGTCATGGTCAGTGTGGGACACGGTCAGTGAGGGACACTGTCAGTGAGGGACACTGTCAGTGTGGGTCACGGTCAGTGTGGGACATGGTCAGTGTGGGACACGGTCAGTGTGGGACACGGTTAGTGTGGGTCACGGTCAGTGAGGGACACGTTCAGTGAGGGACACGGTCAGTGAGCGACACGGTCAGATGGGTCACGGTCAGTGTGGGACACCGTCAGCGAGGGACACGGTCAGCGAGGAAACGGTAAGTGAGGGTCACGGTCAGTGAGGGACACGGTCAGTGAGGGACACGGTCAGTGTGGGACACGGTCAGTGAGGGACACGGTCAGTACGGGACACGGTCAGATGGGTCACGGTCAGTGAGGGACACGGTCAGTGTGGGACACCGTCAGCGAGGGACACGGTCAGCGAGGGATACGGTAAGTGAGGGTCACGGTCAGTGAGGGACACGGTCAGTGAGGGACACGGTCAGTGAGGGACACGGTCAGTGTGGTTCACGGTCAGTGAGGGACACGGTCAGTGTGGGACACGGTCAGTGAGGGACACGGTCAGTGAGGGACACGGTCAGTAATGGACACGGTCACCGAGGGACACGGTCACCGAGGGACATGGTCAGTGTGTGACACGGTCAGTGAGGGACACGGTCAGTGTGGGACACGGTCAGTGAGGGACACGGTCAGTAATGGACACGTTCAGTGAGGGACACGGTCAGTGAGGGTCATGGTCAGTGTGGGACACGGTCAGTGAGGGACACTGTCAGTGAGGGACACTGTCAGTGTGGGTCACGGTCAGTGAGGGACACGGTCAGTGAGGGTCACGGTCAGTGAGGGACACTGTCAGTGTGGGTCACGGTCAGTGAGGGTCACGGTCAGTAATGGACACGTTCAGTGAGGGACACGGTCAGTGAGGGTCATGGTCAGTGTGGGACACGGTCAGTGAGGGACACTGTCAGTGAGGGACACTGTCAGTGAGGGACACTGTCAGTGTGGGTCACGGTCAGTGAGGGACACGGTCAGTGAGCGACACGGTCGGTGTGGGACACGGTCAGTAATGGACACGTTCAGTGAGGGACACGGTCAGTGAGGGTCATGGTCAGTGTGGGACACGGTCAGTGAGGGACACTGTCAGTGTGGGTCACGGTCAGTGAGGGTCACGGTCAGTGAGGGACACGGTCAGTGAGGGGCACGGTCAGTGTGGGGCACGGTCAGTGTGGGGCATGGTCAGTGAGGGACACGGTCACCGAGGGACACGGTCAGTGTAGGTCACGGTCAGTGTGGGTCACGGTCAGTGTGGGACACGGTCATTGTGGGACACGGTCAGCGAGGGACACGGTCAATGTGGGTCACGGTCAGTGTGGGACACGGTCAGTGAGGGACACGGTCAATGTGGGTCACGGTCAGTGTGGGACACGGTCAGTGAGGGACACGGTCAGTGTGGGGCACGGTCAGTGAGGCACACGGTCAGTGTGGGACACGGTCAGTGTGGGGCACGGTCAGTGAGGCACACGGTCAGTGTGGGACACGGTCAGTGTGGGTCACGGTCAGTGTGGGTCACGGTCAGTGTGGGACACGGTCAGTGAGGGACACGGTCAGTGTGGGTCACGGTCAGTGAGGGTCACGGTCAGTGAGGGACACGGTCAGTGTGGGACACGGTCAGTGTGGGTCACGGTCAGTGAGGGTCATGGTCAGTGTGGGACACGGTCAGTGAGGGACACGGTCAGTGTGGGACACGGTCAGTGAGGGACCCGGTCAGTAATGGACACGTTCAGTGAGGGACACGGTCAGTGAGGGACACGGTCAGTGAGGGACATGGTCAGTAATGGACACGGTCAGTGAGGGACACGGTCAGTGTGGGGCACGGTCAGTGTGGGGCATGGTCAGTGAGGGACACGGTCACCGAGGGACACGGTCAGTGTAGGTCACGGTCAGTGTGGGTCACGGTCAGTGTGGGTCACGGTCAGTGTGGGACACGGTCATTGTGGGACACGGTCAGCGAGGGACACGGTCAATGTGGGTCACGGTCAGTGTGGGACACGGTCAGTGAGGGACACGGTCAGGGAGGGACACGGTCAGATGGGTCACGGTCAGTGAGGGACACGGTCAGTGTGGGACACCGTCAGCGAGGGACACGGTCAGCGAGGGACACGGTATTGAGGGTCACGGTCAGTGAGGGACACGGTCAGTGAGGGACACGGTCAGTGAGGGACACGGTCAGTGTGGTTCACGGTCAGTGAGGGTCACGGTCAGTGAGGGTCACGGTCAGTGAGGGTCACGGTCAGTGTGGGACACGGTCAGTGAGGGACACGGTCAGTGAGGGACACGGTCAGTAATGGACACGTTCAGTGAGGGACACGGTCAGTGTGGGTCACGGTCAGTGTGGGACACGGTCAGTGATGGACACGGTCAGTGAGGGTCACGGTCAGTGAGGGACATGGTCAGTGTGGGACACGGTCAGCGAGGGACACGGTCAGCGAGGGACACGGTCAGTGTGGGACACGGTCAGTAGGGGATACGGTCAGTGAGGGACACGGTCAGTAATGGACACGGTCACCGAGGGACACGGTCAGTGTGGGACACGGTCAGCGAGGGACATGGTCAGCGAGGGACACGGTCAGTGTGGGACACGGTCAGTGTGGGACACGGTCAGTGAGGGACACGGTCAGTAATGGACACGTTCAGTGAGGGACACGGTCAGTGAGGGTCATGGTCAGTGTGGGACACGGTCAGTGTGGGTCACGGTCAGTGAGGGTCACGGTCAGTGAGGGACACGGTCAGTGTGGGGCACGGTCAGTGTGGGGCACGGTCAGTGTGGGACACGGTCACCGAGGGACACGTTCAGTGTCGGTCACGGTCAGTGTGGGTCACGGTCAGTGTGGGACACGGTCATTGTGGGACACGGTCAGCGAGGGACACGGTCAGTGTGGGTCACGGTCAGTGTGGGACACGGTCAGTGAGGGACACGGTCAGTGTGGGACACGGTCAGTGTGGGACACGGTCAGTGTGGGTCACGGTCAGTGAGGGTAACGGTCAGTGAGGGACCCGGTCAGTGTGGGGCACGGTCAGTGAGGCACACGGTCAGTGTGGGACACGGTCAGTGTGGGTCACGGTCAGTGTGGGTCACGGTCAGTGAGGGTCACGGTCAGTGTGGGACACGGTCAGTGAGGGACACGGTCAGTGTGGGTCACGGTCAGTGAGGGTCACGGTCAGTGAGGGACACGGTCAGTGTGGGACACGGTCAGTGTGGGTCACGGTCAGTGAGGGTCATGGTCAGTGTGGGACACGGTCAGTGAGGGACACGGTCAGTGTGGGACACGGTCAGTGAGGGACCCGGTCAGTAATGGACACGTTCAGTGTGGGACACGGTCAGTGAGGGACACGGTCAGTGAGGGACATGGTCAGTGATGGACACGGTCAGTGTGGGGCACGGTCAGTGTGGGGCATGGTCAGTGAGGGACACGGTCACCGAGGGACACGGTCAGTGTAGGTCACGGTCAGTGTGGGTCACGGTCAGTGTGGGTCACGGTCAGTGTGGGACACGGTCAGCGAGGGACACGGTCAATGTGGGTCACGGTCAGTGTGGGTCACGTTCAGTGTGGGACACCGTCAGCGAGGGACACGGTCAGCGAGGGACACGGTAAGTGAGGGTCACGGTCAGTGAGGGACACGGTCAGTGAGGGACACGGTCAGTGAGGGACACGGTCAGTGTGGGACACGGTCAGTGAGGGACACGGTCAGATGGGTCACGGTCAGTGAGGGACATGTTCAGTGTGGGACACCGTCAGCGAGGGACACGGTCAGCGAGGGACACGGTAAGTGAGGGTCACGGTCAGTGAGGGACACGGTCAGTGAGGGACACGGTCAGTGAGGGACACGGTCAGTGTGGTTCACGGTCAGTGAGGGTCACGGTCAGTGTGGGACACGGTCAGTGAGGGACACGGTCAGTAATGGACACGTTCAGTGAGGGACACGGTCAGTGTGGGACACGGTCAGTGAGGGACACGGTCAGTGAGGGACACGGTCAGTAATGGACACGTTCAGTGAGGGACACGTTCAGTGAGGGACACGGTCAGTGTGGGTCACGGTCAGTGTGGGTCACGGTCAGTGTGGGACACGGTCAGTAATGGACACGTTCAGTGAGGGACACGGTCAGTGTGGGTCACGGTCAGTGAGGGTCACGGTCAGTGTGGGACACGGTCAGTGTGGGTCACGGTCAGTGAGGGACACGGTCAGTGAGGGACACGGTCAGTGTGGGTCACGGTCAGTGAGGGTCATGGTCAGTGTGGGACACGGTCAGTGAGGGACACGGTCAGTGTGGGACACGGTCAGTGAGGGACCCGGTCAGTAATGGACACGTTCAGTGTGGGACACGGTCAGTGAGGTACACGGTCAGTAATGGACATGGTCACCGAGGGACACGGTCACCGAGGGACACGGTCAGTGTGGGACACGGTCAGCGAGGGACACGGTCAGCGAGGGACACGGTCAGCGAGGGACACGGTCAGTGAGGGACACGGTCAGTAATGGACACGTTCAGTGAGGGACACGGTCAGTGAGGGTCATGGTCAGTGTGGGACACGGTCAGTGAGGGACACTGTCAGTGAGGGACACTGTCAGTGTGGGTCACGGTCAGTGAGGGTCACGGTCAGTGAGGGACACGGTCAGTGTGGGACACGGTCAGTGAGGGACACGGTCAGTGTGGGTCACGGTCAGTGAGGGTAACGGTCAGTGAGGGACCCGGTCAGTGTGGGGCACGGTCAGTGAGGCACACGGTCAGTGTGGGACACGGTCAGTGTGGGTCACGGTCAGTGTGGGTCACGGTCAGTGAGGGTCACGGTCAGTGTGGGACACGGTCAGTGAGGGACACGGTCAGTGTGGGTCACGGTCAGTGAGGGTCATGGTCAGTGTGGGACACGGTCAGTGACGGACACGGTCAGTGTGGGACACGGTCAGTGAGGGACCCGGTCAGTAATGGACACGTTCAGTGTGGGACACGGTCAGTGAGGGACACGGTCAGTGAGGGACATGGTCAGTGAGGGACACGGTCAGTGTGGGGCACGGTCAGTGTGGGGCATGGTCAGTGAGGGACACGGTCACCGAGGGACACGGTCAGTGTAGGTCACGGTCAGTGTGGGTCACGGTCAGTGTGGGACACGGTCAGCGAGGGACACGGTCAATGTGGGTCACGGTCAGTGTGGGACACGGTCAGTGAGGGACACGGTCAGTGAGGGACACGGTCAGATGGGTCACGGTCAGTGAGGGACACGTTCAGTGTGGGACACCGTCAGCGAGGGACACGGTCAGCGAGGGACACGGTAAGTGAGGGTCACGGTCAGTGAGGGACACGGTCAGTGAGGGACACGGTCAGTGAGGGACACGGTCAGTGAGGGACACGGTCAGTGTGGTTCACGGTCAGTGAGGGTCACGGTCAGTGTGGGACACGGTCAGTGAGGGACACGGTCAGTAATGGACACGTTCAGTGAGGGACACGGTCAGTGTGGGACACGGTCAGTGTGGGACACGGTCAGTGAGGGACACGGTCAGTGAGGGACACGGTCAGTGAGGGACACGGTCAGTAATGGACACGTTCAGTGAGGGACACGTTCAGTGAGGGACACGGTCAGTGTGGGTCACGGTCAGTGTGGGTCACGGTCAGTGTGGGACACGGTCAGTAATGGACACGTTCAGTGAGGGACACGGTCAGTGTGGGTCACGGTCAGTGAGGGTCACGGTCAGTGAGGGTCACGGTCAGTGTGGGACACGGTCAGTGTGGGTCACGGTCAGTGAGGGACACGGTCAGTGAGGGACACGGTCAGTGAGCGACACGGTCAGTGTGGGTCACGGTCAGCGAGGGACACGGTCAGTTTGGGACACGGTCAGTAATGGACACGTTCAGTGAGGGACACGGTCAGTGTGGGTCACGGTCAGTGTGGGTCACGGTCAGTGTGGGTCACGGTCAGTGTGGGACACGGTCAGTAATGGACACGTTCAGTGAGGGACACGGTCAGTGTGGGTCACGGTCAGTGAGGGTCACGGTCAGTGTGGGACACGGTCAGTGTGGGACAGGGTCAGTGTGGGTCACGGTCAGTGAGGGACACGGTCAGTGAGGGACACGGTCAGTGAGCGACACGGTCGGTGTGGGACACGGTCAGTGTGGGGCACGGTCAGTGTGGGGCACGGTCAGTGTGGGGCATGGTCAGTGAGGGACACGGTCACCGAGGGACACGGTCAGTGTAGGTCACGGTCAGTGTGGGTCACGGTCAGTGTGGGACACGGTCATTGTGGTACACGGTCATTGTGGGACACGGTCAGCGAGGGACACCGTCAATGTGGGTCACGGTCAGTGTGGGACACGGTCAGTGAGGGACACGGTCAGTGTGGGACACGGTCAGTGTGGGTCACGGTCAGTGAGGGACACGGTCAGTGAGGGACACGGTCAGTGAGGGGCACGGTCAGTGTGGGGCATGGTCAGTGAGGGACACGGTCACCGAGGGACACGGTCAGTGTAGGTCACTGTCAGTGTGGGTCACGGTCAGTGTGGGACACGGTCATTGTGGGACACGGTCAGCGAGGGACACGGTCAATGTGGGTCATGGTCAGTGTGGTTCACGGTCAGTGAGGGAGACGGTCAGTGTGGGACACGGTCAGTGAGGGACACGGTCAGTGTGGGTCACGGTCAGTGAGGGTCACGGTCAGTGAGGGACACGGTCAGTGTGGGGCACGGTCAGTGAGGCACACGGTCAGTGTGGGACACGGTCAGTGTGGGTCACGGTCAGTGAGGGTCACGGTCAGTGTGGGACACGGTCAGTGAGGGACACGGTCAGTGTGGGTCACGGTCAGTGAGGGTCACGGTCAGTGAGGGACACGGTCAGTGTGGGTCACGGTCAGTGAGGGTCATGGTCAGTGTGGGACACGGTCAGTGAGGGACACGGTCAGTGTGGGACACGGTCAGTGAGGGACCCGGTCAGTAATGGACACGTTCAGTGTGGGACACGGTCAGTGAGGGACACGGTCAGTAATGGACATGGTCACCGAGGGACACGGTCACCGAGGGACACGGTCAGTGTGGGACACGGTCAGCGAGGGACACGGTCAGCGAGGGACACGGTCAGTGAGGGACACGGTCAGTAATGGACACGTTCAGTGAGGGACACGGTCAGTGAGGGTCATGGTCAGTGTGGGACACTGTCAGTGAGGGACACTGTCAGTGTGGGTCACGGTCAGTGAGGGTCACGGTCAGTGAGGGACACGGTCAGTGTGGGACACGGTCAGTGTGGGACACGGTTAGTGTGGGTCACGGTCAGTGAGGGACACGGTCAGTGAGGGACACGGTCAGTGAGCGACCCGGTCAGATGGGTCACGGTCAGTGAGGGACACGGTCAGTGAGGGACACGGTCAGTGTGGGACACCGTCAGCGAGGGACACGGTCAGCGAGGGACACGGTAAGTGAGGGTCACGGTCAGTGAGGGACACGGTCAGTGAGGGACACGGACAGTGAGGGACACGGTCAGTGTGGGACACGGTCAGTGAGGGACACGGTCAGTAAGGGACACGGTCAGATGGGTCACGGTCAGTGAGGGACACGGTCAGTGTGGGACACCGTCAGCGAGGGACACGGTCAGCGAGGGACACGGTAAGTGAGGGTCACGGTCAGTGAGGGACACGGTCAGTGAGGGACACGGTCAGTGTGGTTCACGGTCAGTGAGGGACACGGTCAGTGTGGGACACGGTCAGTGAGGGACACGGTCAGTGAGGGACACGGTCAGTAATGGACACGGTCACCGAGGGACACGGTCACCGAGGGACACGGTCAGTGTGGGACACGGTCAGCGAGGGACACGGTCAGCGAGGGACACGGTCAGTGTGGGACACGGTCAGTGAGGGACACGGTCAGTGAGGGACACGTTCAGTCAGGGACACGGTCAGTGAGGGTCATGGTCAGTGTGGGACACGGTCAGTGAGGGACACTGTCAGTGAGGGACACTGTCAGTGTGGGTCACGGTCAGTGAGGGTCACGGTCAGTGAGGGACACGGTCAGTGTGGGATACGGTCAGTGTGGGACACGGTCAGTGTGGGTCACGGTCAGTGAGGGACACGGTCAGTGAGGGACACGGTCAGTGAGCGACACGGTCGGTGTGGGACACGGTCAGTGTGGGGCACGGTCAGTGTGGGACACCGTCAGCGAGGGACACGGTCAGCGAGGGACACGGTAAGTGAGGGTCACGGTCAGTGTGGGACACGGTCAGTGAGGGACACGGTCAGTAAGGGACACGGTCAGATGGGTCACGGTCAGTGAGGGACACGGTCAGTGTGGGACACCGTCAGCGAGGGACACGGTCAGCGAGGGACACGGTAAGTGAGGGTCACGGTCAGTGAGGGACACGGTCAGTGAGGGACACGGTCAGTGAGGGACACGGTCAGTGTGGTTCACGGTCAGTGAGGGTCACGGTCAGTGTGGGACACGGTCTGTGAGGGACACGGTCAGTAATGGACACGTTCAGTGAGGGACACGGTCAGTGTGGGTCACGGTCAGTGTGGGTCACGGTCAGTGTGGGACACGGTCAGTAATGGACACGGTCAGTGAGGGACACGGTCAGTGTGGGTCACGGTCAGTGAGGGTCACGGTCAGTGAGGGTCACTGTCAGTGTGGGACACGGTCAGTGTGGGTCACGGTCAGTGTGGGTCACGGTCAGCGAGGGACACGGTCAGTGTGGGACACGGTCAGTAATGGACACGTTCAGTGAGGGACACGGTCAGTGTGGGTCACGGTCAGTGTGGGTCACGGTCAGTGTAGGTCACGGTCAGTGTGGGACACGGTCAGTAATGGACACGTTCAGTGAGGGACACGGTCAGTGTGGGTCACGGTCAGTGAGGGTCACGGTCTGTGTGGGTCACGGTCAGTGTGGGTCACGGTCAGTGAGGGACACGGTCAGTGAGGGACACGGTCGGTGAGCGACACGGTCGGTGTGGGACACGGTCGGTGTGGGACACAGTCAGTGTGGGTCACGGTCAGCGAGGGACATGGTCAGCGTGGGACACGGTCAGCGAGGGACACGGTCAGCGAGGGACACGTTCAGCGAGGGACACGTTCAGCGAGTGACACGGTCAGCGAGTGACACGGTCAGTGTGGGACACGGTCAGTGTGGGAAACGGTCAGTGTGGGACACGGTCAGCGAGGGACACGGTCAGCGAGGGACACGGTCAGCGTGGGACACGGTCAGTGTGGGACACGGTCAGTGAGGGTCACGTTCAGCGAGTGACGGTCAGTGAGTGACACGGTCAGTGTGGGACACGGTCAGTGTGGGAAACGGTCAGTGTGGGACACGGTCAGTGTGGGACACGGTCAGTAATGGACACGTTCAGTGAGGGACACGTTCAGTGAGGGACACGGTCAGTGTGGGACACGGTCAGTGTGGGACACGGTCTGTGTGGGTCACGGTCAGTGTGGGTCACGGTCGGTGAGGGACACGGTCGGTGAGCGACACGGTCGGTGTGGGACACGGTCGGTGTGGGACACGGTCGGTGTGGGTCACGGTCAGCGAGGGACACGGTCAGCGTGGGACACGGTCAGCGAGGGACACGGTCAGCGAGGGACACGTTCAGCGAGGGACACGTTCAGCGAGTGACACGGTCAGCGAGTGACACGGTCAGTGTGGGACACGGTCAGTGTGGGACACGGTCAGTGAGGGTCACGTTCAGCGAGTGACGGTCAGTGAGTGACACGGTCAGTGTGGGACACGGTCAGTGTGGGAAACGGTCAGTGTGGGACACGGTCAGTGAGGGACACGGTCAGTGTGGGACACGGTCAGTGAGGGTCACGGTCTGTGGGGGTCACGGTCTGTGGGGGTCACGGTCAGTGAGGGACACGGTCAGTGTGGGACACGGTCAGTCAGGGACACGGTCAGTCAGGGACACGGTCAGTGAGGGACACGGTCAGTGAGGGACACGGTCAGTCAGGGACACGGTCAGTGTTTGACACGGTCAGTGAGGGACACGGTCAGTGTGGGACACGGTCAGTGTGGGACACGGTCAGTGTGGGACACGGTCAGTGAGGCACACGGTCAGTGAGGGGCACGGTCAGTGAGGGGCACGGTCAGTGTGGGACACGGTCAGTGAGGGGCACGGTCAGTGTGGGACACGGTCAGTGTGGGACACGGTCAGTGAGGGGCACGGTCAGTGAGGGACACGGTCAGTGTGGGACACGGTCAGTGTGGGTCACGGTCAGTGAGGGTCATGGTCAGTGTGGGACACGGTCAGTGAGGGACACGGTCAGTGTGGGACACGGTCAGTGAGGGACCCGGTAGTAATGGACACGTTCAGTGTGGGACACGGTCAGTGAGGGATACGGTCAGTGAGGGACATGGTCAGTAATGGACACGGTCAGTGAGGGACACGGTCAGTGTGGGGCACGGTCAGTGTGGGGCACGGTCAGTGTGGGGCATGGTCAGTGAGGGACACGGTCAGTGTAGGTCACGGTCAGTGTGGGTCACGGTCAGTGTGGGACACGGTCATTGTGGGACACGGTCAGCGAGGGACACGGTCAATGTGGGTCACGGTCAGTGTGGGACACGGTCAGTGAGGGACACGGTCAGTGAGGGACACGGTCAGATGGGTCACGGTCAGTGAGGGACACGGTCAGTGTGGGACACCGTCAGCGAGGGACACGGTCAGCGAGGGACACGTTCAGTGAGGGACACGGTCAGTGTGGGTCACGGTCAGTGTGGGTCACGGTCAGTGTGGGACACGGTCAGTGAGGGACACGGTCAGTGAGGGACACGTTCAGTGAGGGACACGGTCAGTGTGGGTCACGGTCAGTGTGGGTCACGGTCAGTGTGGGACACGGTCAGTGAGGGACACGGTCAGTGTGGGTCACGGTCAGTGAGGGTCACGGTCAGTGAGGGTCACGGTCAGTATGGGACACGGTCAGTGAGGGACACGGTCAGTGAGCGACACGGTCAGTGTGGGACACGGTCAGTGTGGGTCACGGTCAGCGAGGGACACGGTCAGTGTGGGACACGGTCAGTAATGGACACGTTCAGTGAGGGACACGGTCAGTGTGGGTCACGGTCAGTGTAGGTCACGGTCAGTGTGGGACACGGTCAGTAATGGACACGTTCAGTGAGGGACACGGTCAGTGTGGGTCACGGTCAGTGAGGGTCACGGTCAGTGTGGGACACGGTCAGTGTGGGACAGGGTCAGTGTGGGTCACGGTCAGTGAGGGACACGGTCAGTGAGGGACACGGTCAGTGAGCGACACGATCGGTGTGGGACACGGTCAGTGTGGGTCACGGTCAGTGAGCGACACGGTCGGTGAGCGACACGGTCGGTGTGGGACACGGTCGGTGTGGGGCACGGTCAGTGTGGGTCACGGTCAGCGAGGGACACGGTCAGCGTGGGACACGGTCAGCGAGGGACACGTTCAGCGAGGGACACGTTCAGCGAGTGACACGGTCAGCGAGTGACACGGTCAGTATGGGACACGGTCAGTGTGGGAAACGGTCAGTGTGGGACACGGTCAGTGTGGGACACGGTCAGTAATGGACACGTTCAGTGAGGGACACGGTCAGTGTGGGACACGGTCAGTGTGGGACACGGTCAGTGTGGGACACGGTCTGTGTGGGTCACGGTCTGTGTGGGTCACGGTCAGTGTGGGACACGGTCAGTGTGGGACACGGTCAGTGTGGGACACGGTCAGTGAGGGACACGGTCAGTGAGGGACACGGTCAGTGTGGGACACGGTCAGTGAGGGACACGGTCGGTGAGCGACACGGTCGGTGTGGGACACGGTCGGTGTGGGACACGGTCAGTGTGGGTCACGGTCAGCGAGGGACACGGTCAGCGTGGGACACGGTCAGCGAGGGATACGGTCAGCAAGGGACACGTTCAGCGAGGGACACGTTCAGCGAGTGACACGGTCAGCGAGTGACACGGTCGGTGTGGGACACGGTCAGTGTGGGAAACGGTCAGTGTGGGACACGGTCAGCGAGGGACACGGTCAGCGAGGGACACGGTCAGCGTGGGACACGGTCAGTGTGGGACACGGTCAGTGAGGGTCACGTTCAGCGAGTGACGGTCAGTGAGTGACACGGTCAGTGTGGGACACGGTCAGTGTGGGAAACGGTCAGTGTGGGACACGGTCAGTGTGGGACACGGTCAGTGAGGGACACGGTCAGTGTGGGACACGGTCAGTGTGGGACACGGTCAGTGAGGGTCACGGTCTGTGGGGTTCACGGTCAGTGAGGGACACGGTCAGTGTGGGACACGGTCAGTCAGGGACACGGTCAGTCAGGGACACGGTCAGTGAGGGACACGGTCAGTCAGGGACATGGTCAGTGTTTGACACGGTCAGTGAGGGACACGGTCAGTGAGGGACACGGTCAGTGAGGCACACGGTCAGTGAGGGGCACGGTCAGTGAGGGGCACGGTCAGTGTGGGACACGGTCAGTGAGGGGCACGGTCAGTGTGGGACACGGTCAGTGTGGGACACGGTCAGTGAGGGGCACGGTCAGTGAGGGACACGGTCAGTGTGGGACACGGTCAGTGTGGGTCACGGTCAGTGAGGGTCATGGTCAGTGTGGGACACGGTCAGTGAGGGACACGGTCAGTGTGGGACACGGTCAGTGAGGGACCCGGTATTAATGGACACGTTCAGTGTGGGACACGGTCAGTGAGGGACACGGTCAGTGAGGGACATGGTCAGTAATGGACACGGTCAGTGAGGGACACGGTCAGTGTGGGGCACGGTCAGTGTGGGGCATGGTCAGTGTGGGGCATGGTCAGTGAGGGACACGGTCAGTGTAGGTCACGGTCAGTGTGGGTCACGGTCAGTGTGGGACACGGTCATTGTGGGACACGGTCAGCGAGGGACACGGTCAATGTGGGTCACGGTCAGTGAGGGACACGGTCAGTGAGGGACACGGTCAGTGAGGGACACGGTCAGTGAGGGACACGGTCAGTGTGGTTCACGGTCAGTGAGGGTCACGGTCAGCGTGGGACACGGTCAGTGAGGGACACGGTCAGTAATGGACACGTTCAGTGAGGGACACGGTCAGTGTGGGTCACGGTCAGTGTGGGTCACGGTCAGTGTGGGACACGGTCAGTGAGGGACACGGTCAGTGAGGGACACGTTCAGTGAGGGACACGGTCAGTGTGGGTCACGGTCAGTGTGGGTCACGGTCAGTGTGGGACACGGTCAGTGTGGGACACGGTCAGTGTGGGTCACGGTCAGTGTGGGACACGGTCAGTGTGGGTCACGGTCAGTGAGGGACACGTTCAGTGAGGGACACGGTCAGTGTGGGTCACGGTCAGTGTGGGTCACGGTCAGTGTGGGACACGGTCAGTGTGGGACACGGTCAGTGAGCGACACGGTCAGTGTGGGACACGGTCAGTGTGGGTCACGGTCAGTGAGGGACACGTTCAGTGAGGGACACGGTCAGTGTGGGTCACGGTCAGTGTGGGTCACGGTCAGTGTGGGACACGGTCAGTGTGGGACACGGTCAGTGAGGGACACGGTCAGTGTGGGTCACGGTCAGTGAGGGTCACGGTCAGTGAGGGTCACGGTCAGTGTGTGACACGGTCAGTGAGGGACACGGTCAGTGAGGGACACGGTCAGTGTGGGTCACGGTCAGTGAGGGTCACGGTCAGTGAGGGTCACGGTCAGTGTGTGACACGGTCAGTGAGGGACACGGTCAGTGAGCGACACGGTCAGTGTGGGACACGGTCAGTGTGGGACACGGTCAGTGTGGGTCACGGTCAGCGAGGGACACGGTCAGTGTGGGACACGGTCAGTAATGGACACGTTCAGTGAGGGACACGGTCAGTGTGGGTCACGGTCAGTGTGGGTCACGGTCAGTGTAGGTCACGGTCAGTGTGGGACACGGTCAGTAATGGACACGTTCAGTGAGGGACACGGTCAGTGTGGGTCACGGTCAGTGAGGGTCACGGTCAGTGTGGGACACGGTCAGTGTGGGACAGGGTCAGTGTGGGTCACGGTCAGTGAGGGACACGGTCAGTGAGCGACACGATCGGTGTGGGACACGGTCAGTGTGGGTCACGGTCAGTGAGGGACACGGTCGGTGAGCGACACGGTCGGTGTGGGACACGGTCGGTGTGGGACACGGTCAGTGTGGGTCACGGTCAGCGAGGGACACGGTCAGCGTGGGACACGGTCAGCGAGGGACACGTTCAGCGAGGGACACGTTCAGCGAGTGACACGGTCAGCGAGTGACACGGTCAGTGTGGGACACGGTCAGTGTGGGAAACGGTCAGTGTGGGACACGGTCAGCGAGGGACACGGTCAGCGAGGGACACGGTCAGCGTGGGACACGGTCAGCGTGGGACACGGTCAGTGAGGGTCACGTTCAGCGAGTGACGGTCAGTGAGTGACACGGTCAGTGTGGGACACGGTCAGTGTGGGAAACGGTCAGTGTGGGACACGGTCAGTGTGGGACACGGTCAGTGTGGGACACGGTCAGTAATGGACACGTTCAGTGAGGGACACGGTCAGTGTGGGACACGGTCAGTGTGGGACACGGTCTGTGTGGGTCACGGTCTGTGTGGGTCACGGTCTGTGTGGGTCACGGTCAGTGAGGGACACGGTCAGTGAGGGACACGGTCAGTGTGGGTCATGGTCAGTGAGGGTAACGGTCAGTGAGGGACACGGTCAGTGTGGGGCACGGTCAGTGAGGCACACGGTCAGTGTGGGACACGGTCAGTGTGGGTCACGGTCAGTGAGGGTCACGGTCAGTGTGGGACACGGTCAGTGAGGGACACGGTCAGTGTGGGTCACGGTCAGTGAGGGTCACGGTCAGTGAGGGACACGGTCAGTGTGGGACACGGTCAGTGTGGGTCACGGTCAGTGAGGGTCATGGTCAGTGTGGGACACGGTCAGTGAGGGACACGGTCAGTGTGGGACACGGTCAGTGAGGGACCCGGTCAGTAATGGACACGTTCAGTGTGGGACACGGTCAGTGAGGGACACGGTCAGTGAGGGACATGGTCAGTAATGGACACGGTCAGTGAGGGACACGGTCAGTGTGGGGCACGGTCAGTGTGGGGCATGGTCAGTGAGGGACACGGTCACCGAGGGACACGGTCAGTGTAGGTCACGGTCAGTGTGGGTCACGGTCAGTGTGGGTCACGGTCAGTGTGGGACACGGTCATTGTGGGACACGGTCATTGTGGGACACGGTCAGCGAGGGACACGGTCAATGTGGGTCACGGTCAGTGTGGGACTCGGTCAGTGAGGGACACGGTCAGGGAGGGACACTGTCAGATGGGTCACGGTCAGTGAGGGACACGGTCAGTGTGGGACACCGTCAGCGAGGGACACGGTCAGCGAGGGACACGGTAAGTGAGGGTCACGGTCAGTGAGGGACACGGTCAGTGAGGGACACGGTCAGTGAGGGACACGGTCAGTGAGGGTCACGGTCAGTGTGGGACACGGTCAGTGAGGGACACGGTCAGTAATGGACACGTTCAGTGAGGGACACGGTCAGTGTGGGTCACGGTCAGTGTGGGACACGGTCAGTGATGGACACGGTCAGTGAGGGTCACGGTCAGTGAGGGACATGGTCAGTGTGGGACACGGTCAGCGAGGGACACGGTCAGCGAGGGACACGGTCAGTGTGGGACACGGTCAGTGAGGGATACGGTCAGTGAGGGACACGGTCAGTAATGGACACGGTCACCGAGGGACACGGTCACCGAGGGACACGGTCAGTGTGGGACACGGTCAGCGAGGGACACGGTCAGCGAGGGACACGGTCAGCGAGGGACACGGTCAGTGTGGGACACGGTCAGCGAGGGACACGGTCAGCGAGGGACACGGTCAGCGAGGGACACGGTCAGTGTGGGACACCGTCAGTGAGGGACACGGTCAGTAATGGACACGTTCAGTGAGGGACACGGTCAGTGAGGGTCATGGTCAGTGTGGGACACGGTCAGTGTGGGTCACGGTCAGTGAGGGTCACGGTCAGTGAGGGACACGGTCAGTGTGGGGCACGGTCAGTGTCGGTCACGGTCAGTGTGGGTCATGGTCAGTGTGGGACACGGTCAGCGAGGGACACGGTCAATGTGGGTCACGGTCAGTGTGGGACACGGTCAGTGAGGGACACGGTCAGTGTGGGACACGGTCAGTGAGGGACACGGTCAGTGAGGGACACGGTCAGTGTGGGTCACGGTCAGTGAGGGTAACGGTCAGTGAGGGACCCGGTCAGTGTGGGGCACGGTCAGTGAGGCACACGGTCAGTGTGGGACACGGTCAGTGTGGGTCACGGTCAGTGTGGGTCACGGTCAGTGAGGGTCACGGTCAGTGTGGGACACGGTCAGTGAGGGACACGGTCAGTGTGGGTCACGGTCAGTGAGGGTCACGGTCAGTGAGGGTCACGGTCAGTGTGGGACACGGTCAGTGTGGGTCACGGTCAGTGAAGGTAATGGTCAGTGTGGGACACGGTCAGTGAGGGACACGGTCAGTGTGGGACACGGTCAGTGAGGGACCCGGTCAGTAATGGACACGTTCAGTGTGGGACACGGTCAGTGAGGGACACGGTCAGTGAGGGACATGGTCAGTGAGGGACACGGTCAGTGTGGGGCACGGTCAGTGTGGGGCATGGTCAGTGAGGGACACGGTCACCGAGGGACACGGTCAGTGTAGGTCACGGTCAGTGTGGGTCACGGTCAGTGTGGGTCACGGTCAGTGTGGGACACGGTCAGCGAGGGACACGGTCAATGTGGGTCACGGTCAGTGTGGGACACGGTCAGTGAGGGACACGGTCAGTGAGGGACACGGTCAGTGAGGGACACGTTCAGTGTGGGACACCGTCAGCGAGGGACACGGTCTGCGAGGGACACGGTCAGTGAGGGACACGGTCAGTGAGGGACACGGTCAGTGAGGGACACGGTCAGTGTGGTTCACGGTCAGTGAGGGTCACGGTCAGTGTGGGACACGGTCAGTGAGGGACACGGTCAGTAATGGACACGTTCAGTGAGGGACACGGTCAGTGTGGGTCACGGTCAGTGTGGGACACGGTCAGTGTGGGACACGGTCAGTGAGGGACACGGTCAGTGAGGGACACGGTCAGTAATGGACACGTTCAGTGAGGGACACGGTCAGTGTGGGTCACGGTCAGTGTGGGTCACGGTCAGTGTGGGACACGGTCAGTAATGGACACGTTCAGTGAGGGACACGGTCAGTGTGGGTCACGGTCAGTGAGGGTCACGGTCAGTGAGGGTCACGGTCAGTGAGGGTCACGGTCAGTGTGGGACACGGTCAGTGTGGGTCACGGTCAGTGAGGGACACGGTCAGTGAGGGACACGGTCAGTGAGCGACACGGTCAGTGTGGGTCACGGTCAGCGAGGGACACGGTCAGTTTGGGACACGGTCAGTAATGGACACGTTCAGTGTGGGTCAGGGTCAGTGTGGGTCACGGTCAGTGTGGGTCACGGTCAGTGTGGGTCACGGTCAGTGTGGGACACGGTCAGTAATGGACACGTTCAGTGAGGGACACGGTCAGTGTGGGTCACGGTCAGTGAGGGTCACGGTCAGTGTGGGACACGGTCAGTGTGGGACAGGGTCAGTGTGGGTCACGGTCAGTGAGGGACACGGTCAGTGAGGGACACGGTCAGTGAGCGACACGGTCGGTGTGGGACACGGTCAGTGTGGGGCACGGTCAGAGTGGGGCACGGTCAGTGTGGGGCATGGTCAGTGAGGGACACGGTCACCGAGGGACACGGTCAGTGTAGGTCACGGTCAGTGTGGGTCACGGTCAGTGTGGGACACGGTCATTGTGGGACACGGTCATTGTGGGACACGGTCATTGTGGGACACGGTCAGCGAGGGACACGGTCAATGTGGGTCACGGTCAGTGTGGGACACGGTCAGTGAGGGACACGGTCAGTGTGGGACACGGTCAGTGTGGGTCACGGTCAGTGAGGGACACGGTCAGTGAGGGGCACGGTCAGTGTGGGGCATGGTCAGTGAGGGACACGGTCACCGAGGGACACGGTCAGTGTAGGTCACTGTCAGTGTGGGTCACGGTCAGTGTGGGACACGGTCATTGTGGGACACGGTCAGCGAGGGACACGGTCAATGTGGGTCATGGTCAGTGTGGTTCACGGTCAGTGAGGGAGACGGTCAGTGTGGGAGACGGTCAGTGAGGGACACGGTCAGTGTGGGTCACGGTCTGTGAGGGTCACGGTCAGTGAGGGACACGGTCAGTGTGGGGCACGGTCAGTGAGGCACACGGTCAGTGTGGGACACGGTCAGTGTGGGTCACGGTCAGTGAGGGTCACGGTCAGTGAGGGACACGGTCAGTGTGGGTCACGGTCAGTGCGGGTCACGGTCAGTGAGGGACACGGTCAGTGTGGGTCACGGTCAGTGAGGGTCACGGTCAGTGTGGGACACGGTCAGTGAGGGACACGGTCAGTGTGGGACACGGTCAGTGAGGGACCCGGTCAGTAATGGACACGTTCAGTGTGGGACACGGTCAGTGAGGGACACGGTCAGTAATGGACACGGTCACCGAGGGACACGGTCACCGAGGGACACGGTCAGTGTGGGACACGGTCAGCGAGGGACACGGTCAGCGAGGGACACGGTCAGTGTGGGACACGGTCAGTGAGGGACACGGTCAGTAATGGACACGTTCAGTGAGGGACACGGTCAGTGAGGGTCATGGTCAGTGTGGGACACGGTCAGTGAGGGACACTGTCAGTGAGGGACACTGTCAGTGTGGGTCACGGTCAGTGTGGGACATGGTCAGTGTGGGACACGGTCAGTGTGGGACACGGTTAGTGTGGGTCACGGTCAGTGAGGGACACGTTCAGTGAGGGACACGGTCAGTGAGCGACACGGTCAGATGGGTCACGGTCAGTGTGGGACACCGTCAGCGAGGGACACGGTCAGCGAGGAAACGGTAAGTGAGGGTCACGGTCAGTGAGGGACACGGTCAGTGAGGGACACGGTCAGTGTGGGACACGGTCAGTGAGGGACACGGTCAGTACGGGACACGGTCAGATGGGTCACGGTCAGTGAGGGACACGGTCAGTGTGGGACACCGTCAGCGAGGGACACGGTCAGCGAGGGATACGGTAAGTGAGGGTCACGGTCAGTGAGGGACACGGTCAGTGAGGGACACGGTCAGTGAGGGACACGGTCAGTGTGGTTCACGGTCAGTGAGGGACACGGTCAGTGTGGGACACGGTCAGTGAGGGACACGGTCAGTGAGGGACACGGTCAGTAATGGACACGGTCACCGAGGGACACGGTCACCGAGGGACATGGTCAGTGTGTGACACGGTCAGTGAGGGACACGGTCAGTGTGGGACACGGTCAGTGAGGGACACGGTCAGTAATGGACACGTTCAGTGAGGGACACGGTCAGTGAGGGTCATGGTCAGTGTGGGACACGGTCAGTGAGGGACACTGTCAGTGAGGGACACTGTCAGTGTGGGTCACGGTCAGTGAGGGACACGGTCAGTGAGGGTCACGGTCAGTGAGGGACACTGTCAGTGTGGGTCACGGTCAGTGAGGGTCACGGTCAGTAATGGACACGTTCAGTGAGGGACACGGTCAGTGAGGGTCATGGTCAGTGTGGGACACGGTCAGTGAGGGACACTGTCAGTGAGGGACACTGTCAGTGAGGGACACTGTCAGTGTGGGTCACGGTCAGTGAGGGACACGGTCAGTGAGCGACACGGTCGGTGTGGGACACGGTCAGTAATGGACACGTTCAGTGAGGGACACGGTCAGTGAGGGTCATGGTCAGTGTGGGACACGGTCAGTGAGGGACACTGTCAGTGTGGGTCACGGTCAGTGAGGGTCACGGTCAGTGAGGGACACGGTCAGTGAGGGGCACGGTCAGTGTGGGGCACGGTCAGTGTGGGGCATGGTCAGTGAGGGACACGGTCACCGAGGGACACGGTCAGTGTAGGTCACGGTCAGTGTGGGTCACGGTCAGTGTGGGACACGGTCATTGTGGGACACGGTCAGCGAGGGACACGGTCAATGTGGGTCACGGTCAGTGTGGGACACGGTCAGTGAGGGACACGGTCAATGTGGGTCACGGTCAGTGTGGGACACGGTCAGTGAGGGACACGGTCAGTGTGGGGCACGGTCAGTGAGGCACACGGTCAGTGTGGGACACGGTCAGTGTGGGGCACGGTCAGTGAGGCACACGGTCAGTGTGGGACACGGTCAGTGTGGGTCACGGTCAGTGTGGGTCACGGTCAGTGTGGGACACGGTCAGTGTGGGACACGGTCAGTGAGGGACACGGTCAGTGTGGGTCACGGTCAGTGAGGGTCACGGTCAGTGAGGGACACGGTCAGTGTGGGACACGGTCAGTGTGGGTCACGGTCAGTGAGGGTCATGGTCAGTGTGGGACACGGTCAGTGAGGGACACGGTCAGTGTGGGACACGGTCAGTGAGGGACCCGGTCAGTAATGGACACGTTCAGTGAGGGACACGGTCAGTGAGGGACACGGTCAGTGAGGGACATGGTCAGTAATGGACACGGTCAGTGAGGGACACGGTCAGTGTGGGGCACGGTCAGTGTGGGGCATGGTCAGTGAGGGACACGGTCACCGAGGGACACGGTCAGTGTAGGTCACGGTCAGTGTGGGTCACGGTCAGTGTGGGTCACGGTCAGTGTGGGTCACGGTCATTGTGGGACACGGTCAGCGAGGGACACGGTCAATGTGGGTCACGGTCAGTGTGGGACACGGTCAGTGAGGGACACGGTCAGGGAGGGACACGGTCAGATGGGTCACGGTCAGTGAGGGACACGGTCAGTGTGGGACACCGTCAGCGAGGGACACGGTCAGCGAGGGACACGGTATTGAGGGTCACGGTCAGTGAGGGACACGGTCAGTGAGGGACACGGTCAGTGAGGGACACGGTCAGTGTGGTTCACGGTCAGTGAGGGTCACGGTCAGTGAGGGTCACGGTCAGTGTGGGACACGGTCAGTGAGGGACACGGTCAGTAATGGACACGTTCAGTGAGGGACACGGTCAGTGTGGGTCACGGTCAGTGTGGGACACGGTCAGTGATGGACACGGTCAGTGAGGGTCACGGTCAGTGAGGGACATGGTCAGTGTGGGACACGGTCAGCGAGGGACACGGTCAGCGAGGGACACGGTCAGTGTGGGACACGGTCAGTAGGGGATACGGTCAGTGAGGGACACGGTCAGTAATGGACACGGTCACCGAGGGACACGGTCAGTGTGGGACACGGTCAGCGAGGGACATGGTCAGCGAGGGACACGGTCAGTGTGGGACACGGTCAGTGTGGGACACGGTCAGTGAGGGACACGGTCAGTAATGGACACGTTCAGTGAGGGACACGGTCAGTGAGGGTCATGGTCAGTGTGGGACACGGTCAGTGTGGGTCACGGTCAGTGAGGGTCACGGTCAGTGAGGGACACGGTCAGTGTGGGGCACGGTCAGTGTGGGGCACGGTCAGTGTGGGACACGGTCACCGAGGGACACGTTCAGTGTCGGTCACGGTCAGTGTGGGTCACGGTCAGTGTGGGACACGGTCATTGTGGGACACGGTCAGCGAGGGACACGGTCAGTGTGGGTCACGGTCAGTGTGGGACACGGTCAGTGAGGGACACGGTCAGTGTGGGACACGGTCAGTGTGGGACACGGTCAGTGTGGGTCACGGTCAGTGAGGGTAACGGTCAGTGAGGGACCCGGTCAGTGTGGGGCACGGTCAGTGAGGCACACGGTCAGTGTGGGACACGGTCAGTGTGGGTCACGGTCAGTGTGGGTCACGGTCAGTGAGGGTCACGGTCAGTGTGGGACACGGTCAGTGAGGGACACGGTCAGTGTGGGTCACGGTCAGTGAGGGTCACGGTCAGTGAGGGACACGGTCAGTGTGGGACACGGTCAGTGTGGGTCACGGTCAGTGAGGGTCATGGTCAGTGTGGGACACGGTCAGTGAGGGACACGGTCAGTGTGGGACACGGTCAGTGAGGGACCCGGTCAGTAATGGACACGTTCAGTGTGGGACACGGTCAGTGAGGGACACGGTCAGTGAGGGACATGGTCAGTGATGGACACGGTCAGTGTGGGGCACGGTCAGTGTGGGGCATGGTCAGTGAGGGACACGGTCACCGAGGGACACGGTCAGTGTAGGTCACGGTCAGTGTGGGTCACGGTCAGTGTGGGTCACGGTCAGTGTGGGACACGGTCAGCGAGGGACACGGTCAATGTGGGTCACGGTCAGTGTGGGACACGTTCAGTGTGGGACACCGTCAGCGAGGGACACGGTCAGCGAGGGACACGGTAAGTGAGGGTCACGGTCAGTGAGGGACACGGTCAGTGAGGGACACGGTCAGTGAGGGACACGGTCAGTGTGGGACACGGTCAGTGAGGGACACGGTCAGATGGGTCACGGTCAGTGAGGGACATGTTCAGTGTGGGACACCGTCAGCGAGGGACACGGTCAGCGAGGGACACGGTAAGTGAGGGTCACGGTCAGTGAGGGACACGGTCAGTGAGGGACACGGTCAGTGAGGGACACGGTCAGTGTGGTTCACGGTCAGTGAGGGTCACGGTCAGTGTGGGACACGGTCAGTGAGGGACACGGTCAGTAATGGACACGTTCAGTGAGGGACACGGTCAGTGTGGGACACGGTCAGTGAGGGACACGGTCAGTGAGGGACACGGTCAGTAATGGACACGTTCAGTGAGGGACACGTTCAGTGAGGGACACGGTCAGTGTGGGTCACGGTCAGTGTGGGTCACGGTCAGTGTGGGACACGGTCAGTAATGGACACGTTCAGTGAGGGACACGGTCAGTGTGGGTCACGGTCAGTGAGGGTCACGGTCAGTGTGGGACACGGTCAGTGTGGGTCACGGTCAGTGAGGGACACGGTCAGTGAGGGACACGGTCAGTGTGGGTCACGGTCAGTGAGGGTCATGGTCAGTGTGGGACACGGTCAGTGAGGGACACGGTCAGTGTGGGACACGGTCAGTGAGGGACCCGGTCAGTAATGGACACGTTCAGTGTGGGACACGGTCAGTGAGGTACACGGTCAGTAATGGACATGGTCACCGAGGGACACGGTCACCGAGGGACACGGTCAGTGTGGGACACGGTCAGCGAGGGACACGGTCAGCGAGGGACACGGTCAGCGAGGGACACGGTCAGTGAGGGACACGGTCAGTAATGGACACGTTCAGTGAGGGACACGGTCAGTGAGGGTCATGGTCAGTGTGGGACACGGTCAGTGAGGGACACTGTCAGTGAGGGACACTGTCAGTGTGGGTCACGGTCAGTGAGGGTCACGGTCAGTGAGGGACACGGTCAGTGTGGGACACGGTCAGTGAGGGACACGGTCAGTGTGGGTCACGGTCAGTGAGGGTAACGGTCAGTGAGGGACCCGGTCAGTGTGGGGCACGGTCAGTGAGGCACACGGTCAGTGTGGGACACGGTCAGTGTGGGTCACGGTCAGTGTGGGTCACGGTCAGTGAGGGTCACGGTCAGTGTGGGACACGGTCAGTGAGGGACACGGTCAGTGTGGGTCACGGTCAGTGAGGGTCATGGTCAGTGTGGGACACGGTCAGTGACGGACACGGTCAGTGTGGGACACGGTCAGTGAGGGACCCGGTCAGTAATGGACACGTTCAGTGTGGGACACGGTCAGTGAGGGACACGGTCAGTGAGGGACATGGTCAGTGAGGGACACGGTCAGTGTGGGGCACGGTCAGTGTGGGGCATGGTCAGTGAGGGACACGGTCACCGAGGGACACGGTCAGTGTAGGTCACGGTCAGTGTGGGTCACGGTCAGTGTGGGACACGGTCAGCGAGGGACACGGTCAATGTGGGTCACGGTCAGTGTGGGACACGGTCAGTGAGGGACACGGTCAGTGAGGGACACGGTCAGATGGGTCACGGTCAGTGAGGGACACGTTCAGTGTGGGACACCGTCAGCGAGGGACACGGTCAGCGAGGGACACGGTAAGTGAGGGTCACGGTCAGTGAGGGACACGGTCAGTGAGGGACACGGTCAGTGAGGGACACGGTCAGTGAGGGACACGGTCAGTGTGGTTCACGGTCAGTGAGGGTCACGGTCAGTGTGGGACACGGTCAGTGAGGGACACGGTCAGTAATGGACACGTTCAGTGAGGGACACGGTCAGTGTGGGACACGGTCAGTGAGGGACACGGTCAGTGAGGGACACGGTCAGTGAGGGACACGGTCAGTAATGGACACGTTCAGTGAGGGACACGTTCAGTGAGGGACACGGTCAGTGTGGGTCACGGTCAGTGTGGGTCACGGTCAGTGTGGGACACGGTCAGTAATGGACACGTTCAGTGAGGGACACGGTCAGTGTGGGTCACGGTCAGTGAGGGTCACGGTCAGTGAGGGTCACGGTCAGTGTGGGACACGGTCAGTGTGGGTCACGGTCAGTGAGGGACACGGTCAGTGAGGGACACGGTCAGTGAGCGACACGGTCAGTGTGGGTCACGGTCAGCGAGGGACACGGTCAGTTTGGGACACGGTCAGTAATGGACACGTTCAGTGAGGGACACGGTCAGTGTGGGTCACGGTCAGTGTGGGTCACGGTCAGTGTAGGTCACGGTCAGTGTGGGACACGGTCAGTAATGGACACGTTCAGTGAGGGACACGGTCAGTGTGGGTCACGGTCAGTGAGGGTCACGGTCAGTGTGGGACACGGTCAGTGTGGGACAGGGTCAGTGTGGGTCACGGTCAGTGAGGGACACGGTCAGTGAGGGACACGGTCAGTGAGCGACACGGTCGGTGTGGGACACGGTCAGTGTGGGGCACGGTCAGTGTGGGGCACGGTCAGTGTGGGGCATGGTCAGTGAGGGACACGGTCACCGAGGGACACGGTCAGTGTAGGTCACGGTCAGTGTGGGTCACGGTCAGTGTGGGACACGGTCATTGTGGTACACGGTCATTGTGGGACACGGTCAGCGAGGGACACCGTCAATGTGGGTCACGGTCAGTGTGGGACACGGTCAGTGAGGGACACGGTCAGTGTGGGACACGGTCAGTGTGGGTCACGGTCAGTGAGGGACACGGTCAGTGAGGGACACGGTCAGTGAGGGGCACGGTCAGTGTGGGGCATGGTCAGTGAGGGACACGGTCACCGAGGGACACGGTCAGTGTAGGTCACTGTCAGTGTGGGTCACGGTCAGTGTGGGACACGGTCATTGTGGGACACGGTCAGCGAGGGACACGGTCAATGTGGGTCATGGTCAGTGTGGTTCACGGTCAGTGAGGGAGACGGTCAGTGTGGGACACGGTCAGTGAGGGACACGGTCAGTGTGGGTCACGGTCAGTGAGGGTCACGGTCAGTGAGGGACACGGTCAGTGTGGGGCACGGTCAGTGAGGCACACGGTCAGTGTGGGACACGGTCAGTGTGGGTCACGGTCAGTGAGGGTCACGGTCAGTGTGGGACACGGTCAGTGAGGGACACGGTCAGTGTGGGTCACGGTCAGTGAGGGTCACGGTCAGTGAGGGACACGGTCAGTGTGGGTCACGGTCAGTGAGGGTCATGGTCAGTGTGGGACACGGTCAGTGAGGGACACGGTCAGTGTGGGACACGGTCAGTGAGGGACCCGGTCAGTAATGGACACGTTCAGTGTGGGACACGGTCAGTGAGGGACACGGTCAGTAATGGACATGGTCACCGAGGGACACGGTCACCGAGGGACACGGTCAGTGTGGGACACGGTCAGCGAGGGACACGGTCAGCGAGGGACACGGTCAGTGAGGGACACGGTCAGTAATGGACACGTTCAGTGAGGGACACGGTCAGTGAGGGTCATGGTCAGTGTGGGACACTGTCAGTGAGGGACACTGTCAGTGTGGGTCACGGTCAGTGAGGGTCACGGTCAGTGAGGGACACGGTCAGTGTGGGACACGGTCAGTGTGGGACACGGTTAGTGTGGGTCACGGTCAGTGAGGGACACGGTCAGTGAGGGACACGGTCAGTGAGCGACCCGGTCAGATGGGTCACGGTCAGTGAGGGACACGGTCAGTGAGGGACACGGTCAGTGTGGGACACCGTCAGCGAGGGACACGGTCAGCGAGGGACACGGTAAGTGAGGGTCACGGTCAGTGAGGGACACGGTCAGTGAGGGACACGGTCAGTGAGGGACACGGTCAGTGTGGGACACGGTCAGTGAGGGACACGGTCAGTAAGGGACACGGTCAGATGGGTCACGGTCAGTGAGGGACACGGTCAGTGTGGGACACCGTCAGCGAGGGACACGGTCAGCGAGGGACACGGTAAGTGAGGGTCACGGTCAGTGAGGGACACGGTCAGTGAGGGACACGGTCAGTGTGGTTCACGGTCAGTGAGGGACACGGTCAGTGTGGGACACGGTCAGTGAGGGACACGGTCAGTGAGGGACACGGTCAGTAATGGACACGGTCACCGAGGGACACGGTCACCGAGGGACACGGTCAGTGTGGGACACGGTCAGCGAGGGACACGGTCAGCGAGGGACACGGTCAGTGTGGGACACGGTCAGTGAGGGACACGGTCAGTGAGGGACACGTTCAGTCAGGGACACGGTCAGTGAGGGTCATGGTCAGTGTGGGACACGGTCAGTGAGGGACACTGTCAGTGAGGGACACTGTCAGTGTGGGTCACGGTCAGTGAGGGTCACGGTCAGTGAGGGACACGGTCAGTGTGGGATACGGTCAGTGTGGGACACGGTCAGTGTGGGTCACGGTCAGTGAGGGACACGGTCAGTGAGGGACACGGTCAGTGAGCGACACGGTCGGTGTGGGACACGGTCAGTGTGGGGCACGGTCAGTGTGGGACACCGTCAGCGAGGGACACGGTCAGCGAGGGACACGGTAAGTGAGGGTCACGGTCAGTGTGGGACACGGTCAGTGAGGGACACGGTCAGTAAGGGACACGGTCAGATGGGTCACGGTCAGTGAGGGACACGGTCAGTGTGGGACACCGTCAGCGAGGGACACGGTCAGCGAGGGACACGGTAAGTGAGGGTCACGGTCAGTGAGGGACACGGTCAGTGAGGGACACGGTCAGTGAGGGACACGGTCAGTGTGGTTCACGGTCAGTGAGGGTCACGGTCAGTGTGGGACACGGTCTGTGAGGGACACGGTCAGTAATGGACACGTTCAGTGAGGGACACGGTCAGTGTGGGTCACGGTCAGTGTGGGTCACGGTCAGTGTGGGACACGGTCAGTAATGGACACGGTCAGTGAGGGACACGGTCAGTGTGGGTCACGGTCAGTGAGGGTCACGGTCAGTGAGGGTCACTGTCAGTGTGGGACACGGTCAGTGTGGGTCACGGTCAGTGTGGGTCACGGTCAGCGAGGGACACGGTCAGTGTGGGACACGGTCAGTAATGGACACGTTCAGTGAGGGACACGGTCAGTGTGGGTCACGGTCAGTGTGGGTCACGGTCAGTGTAGGTCACGGTCAGTGTGGGACACGGTCAGTAATGGACACGTTCAGTGAGGGACACGGTCAGTGTGGGTCACGGTCAGTGAGGGTCACGGTCTGTGTGGGTCACGGTCAGTGTGGGTCACGGTCAGTGAGGGACACGGTCAGTGAGGGACACGGTCGGTGAGCGACACGGTCGGTGTGGGACACGGTCGGTGTGGGACACAGTCAGTGTGGGTCACGGTCAGCGAGGGACATGGTCAGCGTGGGACACGGTCAGCGAGGGACACGGTCAGCGAGGGACACGTTCAGCGAGGGACACGTTCAGCGAGTGACACGGTCAGCGAGTGACACGGTCAGTGTGGGACACGGTCAGTGTGGGAAACGGTCAGTGTGGGACACGGTCAGCGAGGGACACGGTCAGCGAGGGACACGGTCAGCGTGGGACACGGTCAGTGTGGGACACGGTCAGTGAGGGTCACGTTCAGCGAGTGACGGTCAGTGAGTGACACGGTCAGTGTGGGACACGGTCAGTGTGGGAAACGGTCAGTGTGGGACACGGTCAGTGTGGGACACGGTCAGTAATGGACACGTTCAGTGAGGGACACGTTCAGTGAGGGACACGGTCAGTGTGGGACACGGTCAGTGTGGGACACGGTCTGTGTGGGTCACGGTCAGTGTGGGTCACGGTCGGTGAGGGACACGGTCGGTGAGCGACACGGTCGGTGTGGGACACGGTCGGTGTGGGACACGGTCGGTGTGGGTCACGGTCAGCGAGGGACACGGTCAGCGTGGGACACGGTCAGCGAGGGACACGGTCAGCGAGGGACACGTTCAGCGAGGGACACGTTCAGCGAGTGACACGGTCAGCGAGTGACACGGTCAGTGTGGGACACGGTCAGTGTGGGACACGGTCAGTGAGGGTCACGTTCAGCGAGTGACGGTCAGTGAGTGACACGGTCAGTGTGGGACACGGTCAGTGTGGGAAACGGTCAGTGTGGGACACGGTCAGTGAGGGACACGGTCAGTGTGGGACACGGTCAGTGAGGGTCACGGTCTGTGGGGGTCACGGTCTGTGGGGGTCACGGTCAGTGAGGGACACGGTCAGTGTGGGACACGGTCAGTCAGGGACACGGTCAGTCAGGGACACGGTCAGTGAGGGACACGGTCAGTGAGGGACACGGTCAGTCAGGGACACGGTCAGTGTTTGACACGGTCAGTGAGGGACACGGTCAGTGTGGGACACGGTCAGTGTGGGACACGGTCAGTGTGGGACACGGTCAGTGAGGCACACGGTCAGTGAGGGGCACGGTCAGTGAGGGGCACGGTCAGTGTGGGACACGGTCAGTGAGGGGCACGGTCAGTGTGGGACACGGTCAGTGTGGGACACGGTCAGTGAGGGGCACGGTCAGTGAGGGACACGGTCAGTGTGGGACACGGTCAGTGTGGGTCACGGTCAGTGAGGGTCATGGTCAGTGTGGGACACGGTCAGTGAGGGACACGGTCAGTGTGGGACACGGTCAGTGAGGGACCCGGTAGTAATGGACACGTTCAGTGTGGGACACGGTCAGTGAGGGACACGGTCAGTGAGGGACATGGTCAGTAATGGACACGGTCAGTGAGGGACACGGTCAGTGTGGGGCACGGTCAGTGTGGGGCACGGTCAGTGTGGGGCATGGTCAGTGAGGGACACGGTCAGTGTAGGTCACGGTCAGTGTGGGTCACGGTCAGTGTGGGACACGGTCATTGTGGGACACGGTCAGCGAGGGACACGGTCAATGTGGGTCACGGTCAGTGTGGGACACGGTCAGTGAGGGACACGGTCAGTGAGGGACACGGTCAGATGGGTCACGGTCAGTGAGGGACACGGTCAGTGTGGGACACCGTCAGCGAGGGACACGGTCAGCGAGGGACACGTTCAGTGAGGGACACGGTCAGTGTGGGTCACGGTCAGTGTGGGTCACGGTCAGTGTGGGACACGGTCAGTGAGGGACACGGTCAGTGAGGGACACGTTCAGTGAGGGACACGGTCAGTGTGGGTCACGGTCAGTGTGGGTCACGGTCAGTGTGGGACACGGTCAGTGAGGGACACGGTCAGTGTGGGTCACGGTCAGTGAGGGTCACGGTCAGTGAGGGTCACGGTCAGTATGGGACACGGTCAGTGAGGGACACGGTCAGTGAGCGACACGGTCAGTGTGGGACACGGTCAGTGTGGGTCACGGTCAGCGAGGGACACGGTCAGCGAGGGACACGGTCAGTGTGGGACACGGTCAGTAATGGACACGTTCAGTGAGGGACACGGTCAGTGTGGGTCACGGTCAGTGTAGGTCACGGTCAGTGTGGGACACGGTCAGTAATGGACACGTTCAGTGAGGGACACGGTCAGTGTGGGTCACGGTCAGTGAGGGTCACGGTCAGTGTGGGACACGGTCAGTGTGGGACAGGGTCAGTGTGGGTCACGGTCAGTGAGGGACACGGTCAGTGAGGGACACGGTCAGTGAGCGACACGATCGGTGTGGGACACGGTCAGTGTGGGTCACGGTCAGTGAGCGACACGGTCGGTGAGCGACACGGTCGGTGTGGGACACGGTCGGTGTGGGGCACGGTCAGTGTGGGTCACGGTCAGCGAGGGACACGGTCAGCGTGGGACACGGTCAGCGAGGGACACGTTCAGCGAGGGACACGTTCAGCGAGTGACACGGTCAGCGAGTGACACGGTCAGTATGGGACACGGTCAGTGTGGGAAACGGTCAGTGTGGGACACGGTCAGTGTGGGACACGGTCAGTAATGGACACGTTCAGTGAGGGACACGGTCAGTGTGGGACACGGTCAGTGTGGGACACGGTCAGTGTGGGACACGGTCTGTGTGGGTCACGGTCTGTGTGGGTCACGGTCAGTGTGGGACACGGTCAGTGTGGGACACGGTCAGTGAGGGACACGGTCAGTGAGGGACACGGTCAGTGAGGGACACGGTCAGTGTGGGACACGGTCAGTGAGGGACACGGTCGGTGAGCGACACGGTCGGTGTGGGACACGGTCGGTGTGGGACACGGTCAGTGTGGGTCACGGTCAGCGAGGGACACGGTCAGCGTGGGACACGGTCAGCGAGGGATACGGTCAGCAAGGGACACGTTCAGCGAGGGACACGTTCAGCGAGTGACACGGTCAGCGAGTGACACGGTCGGTGTGGGACACGGTCAGTGTGGGAAACGGTCAGTGTGGGACACGGTCAGCGAGGGACACGGTCAGCGAGGGACACGGTCAGCGTGGGACACGGTCAGTGTGGGACACGGTCAGTGAGGGTCACGTTCAGCGAGTGACGGTCAGTGAGTGACACGGTCAGTGTGGGACACGGTCAGTGTGGGAAACGGTCAGTGTGGGACACGGTCAGTGTGGGACACGGTCAGTGTGGGACACGGTCAGTGTGGGACACGGTCAGTGAGGGTCACGGTCTGTGGGGTTCACGGTCAGTGAGGGACACGGTCAGTGTGGGACACGGTCAGTCAGGGACACGGTCAGTCAGGGACACGGTCAGTGAGGGACACGGTCAGTCAGGGACATGGTCAGTGTTTGACACGGTCAGTGAGGGACACGGTCAGTGAGGGACACGGTCAGTGAGGCACACGGTCAGTGAGGGGCACGGTCAGTGAGGGGCACGGTCAGTGTGGGACACGGTCAGTGAGGGGCACGGTCAGTGTGGGACACGGTCAGTGTGGGACACGGTCAGTGAGGGGCACGGTCAGTGAGGGACACGGTCAGTGTGGGACACGGTCAGTGTGGGTCACGGTCAGTGAGGGTCATGGTCAGTGTGGGACACGGTCAGTGAGGGACACGGTCAGTGTGGGACACGGTCAGTGAGGGACCCGGTATTAATGGACACGTTCAGTGTGGGACACGGTCAGTGAGGGACACGGTCAGTGAGGGACATGGTCAGTAATGGACACGGTCAGTGAGGGACACGGTCAGTGTGGGGCACGGTCAGTGTGGGGCATGGTCAGTGTGGGGCATGGTCAGTGAGGGACACGGTCAGTGTAGGTCACGGTCAGTGTGGGTCACGGTCAGTGTGGGACACGGTCATTGTGGGACACGGTCAGCGAGGGACACGGTCAATGTGGGTCACGGTCAGTGAGGGACACGGTCAGTGAGGGACACGGTCAGTGAGGGACACGGTCAGTGAGGGACACGGTCAGTGTGGTTCACGGTCAGTGAGGGTCACGGTCAGCGTGGGACACGGTCAGTGAGGGACACGGTCAGTAATGGACACGTTCAGTGAGGGACACGGTCAGTGTGGGTCACGGTCAGTGTGGGTCACGGTCAGTGTGGGACACGGTCAGTGAGGGACACGGTCAGTGAGGGACACGTTCAGTGAGGGACACGGTCAGTGTGGGTCACGGTCAGTGTGGGTCACGGTCAGTGTGGGACACGGTCAGTGTGGGACACGGTCAGTGTGGGTCACGGTCAGTGTGGGACACGGTCAGTGTGGGTCACGGTCAGTGAGGGACACGTTCAGTGAGGGACACGGTCAGTGTGGGTCACGGTCAGTGTGGGTCACGGTCAGTGTGGGACACGGTCAGTGTGGGACACGGTCAGTGAGCGACACGGTCAGTGTGGGACACGGTCAGTGTGGGTCACGGTCAGTGAGGGACACGTTCAGTGAGGGACACGGTCAGTGTGGGTCACGGTCAGTGTGGGTCACGGTCAGTGTGGGACACGGTCAGTGTGGGACACGGTCAGTGAGGGACACGGTCAGTGTGGGTCACGGTCAGTGAGGGTCACGGTCAGTGAGGGTCACGGTCAGTGTGTGACACGGTCAGTGAGGGACACGGTCAGTGAGGGACACGGTCAGTGTGGGTCACGGTCAGTGAGGGTCACGGTCAGTGAGGGTCACGGTCAGTGTGTGACACGGTCAGTGAGGGACACGGTCAGTGAGCGACACGGTCAGTGTGGGACACGGTCAGTGTGGGACACGGTCAGTGTGGGTCACGGTCAGCGAGGGACACGGTCAGTGTGGGACACGGTCAGTAATGGACACGTTCAGTGAGGGACACGGTCAGTGTGGGTCACGGTCAGTGTGGGTCACGGTCAGTGTAGGTCACGGTCAGTGTGGGACACGGTCAGTAATGGACACGTTCAGTGAGGGACACGGTCAGTGTGGGTCACGGTCAGTGAGGGTCACGGTCAGTGTGGGACACGGTCAGTGTGGGACAGGGTCAGTGTGGGTCACGGTCAGTGAGGGACACGGTCAGTGAGCGACACGATCGGTGTGGGACACGGTCAGTGTGGGTCACGGTCAGTGAGGGACACGGTCGGTGAGCGACACGGTCGGTGTGGGACACGGTCGGTGTGGGACACGGTCAGTGTGGGTCACGGTCAGCGAGGGACACGGTCAGCGTGGGACACGGTCAGCGAGGGACACGTTCAGCGAGGGACACGTTCAGCGAGTGACACGGTCAGCGAGTGACACGGTCAGTGTGGGACACGGTCAGTGTGGGAAACGGTCAGTGTGGGACACGGTCAGCGAGGGACACGGTCAGCGAGGGACACGGTCAGCGTGGGACACGGTCAGCGTGGGACACGGTCAGTGAGGGTCACGTTCAGCGAGTGACGGTCAGTGAGTGACACGGTCAGTGTGGGACACGGTCAGTGTGGGAAACGGTCAGTGTGGGACACGGTCAGTGTGGGACACGGTCAGTGTGGGACACGGTCAGTAATGGACACGTTCAGTGAGGGACACGGTCAGTGTGGGACACGGTCAGTGTGGGACACGGTCTGTGTGGGTCACGGTCTGTGTGGGTCACGGTCTGTGTGGGTCACGGTCAGTGAGGGACACGGTCGGTGAGCGACACGGTCGGTGTGGGACACGGTCGGTGTGGGACACGGTCGGTGTGGGACACGGTCAGTGTGGGTCACGGTCAGCGAGGGACACGGTCAGCGTGGGACACGGTCAGCGAGGGACACGTTCAGCGAGGGACACGTTCAGCGAGTGACACGGTCAGCGAGTGACACGGTCAGTGTGGGACACGGTCAGTGTGGGAAACGGTCAGTGTGGGAAACGGTCAGTGTGGGACACGGTCAGCGAGGGACACGGTCAGCGAGGGACACGGTCAGCGTGGGACACGGTCAGTGTGGGACACGGTCAGTGAGGGTCACGTTCAGCGAGTGACGGTCAGTGAGTGACACGGTCAGTGTGGGACACGGTCAGTGTGGGAAACGGTCAGTGTGGGACACGGTCAGTGTGGGACACGGTCAGTGAGGGACACGGTCAGTGTGGAACACGGTCAGTGTGGAACACGGTCAGTGTGGGACACGGTCAGTGAGGGTCACGGTCAGTGGGGGTCACGGTCAGTGAGGGACACGGTCAGTGTGGGACACGGTCAGTCAGGGACACGGTCAGTGAGGGACACGGTCAGTCAGGGACACGGTCAGTCAGGGACACGGTCAGTCAGGGACACGGTCAGTGTTTGACACGGTCAGTGTTTGACACGGTCAGTGAGGGACACGGTCAGTGAGGGACACGGTCAGTGAGGGACACGGTCAGTGTGGGACACGGTCAGTGTGGGACACGGTCAGTGAGGCACACGGTCAGTGAGGGGCACGGTCAGTGAGGGGCACGGTCAGTGTGGGACACGGTCAGTGAGGGGCACGGTCAGTGAGGGGCACGGTCAGTGTGGGACACGGTCAGTGAGGGGCACGGTCAGTGAGGGACACGGTCAGTGTGGGACATGGTCAGTGAGGGACCCGGTAGTAATGGACACGTTCAGTGTGGGACATGGTCAGTGAGGGACACGGTCAGTGAGGGACATGGTCAGTAATGGACACGGTCAGTGAGGGACACGGTCAGTGTGGGGCACGGTCAGTGTGGGGCACGGTCAGTGTGGGGCATGGTCAGTGAGGGACACGGTCAGTGTAGGTCACGGTCAGTGTGGGTCACGGTCAGTGTGGGACACGGTCATTGTGGGACACGGTCAGCGAGGGACACGGTCAATGTGGGTCACGGTCAGTGTGGGACACGGTCAGTGAGGGACACGGTCAGTGAGGGACACGGTCAGATGGGTCACGGTCAGTGAGGGACACGGTCAGTGTGGGACACCGTCAGCGAGGGACACGGTCAGCGAGGGACACGGTCAGTGAGGGACACGGTCAGTGAGGGACACGGTCAGTGAGGGACACGGTCAGTGTGGTTCACGGTCAGTGAGGGTCACGGTCAGTGTGGGACACGGTCAGTGAGGGACACGGTCAGTAATGGACACGTTCAGTGAGGGACACGGTCAGTGTGGGTCACGGTCAGTGTGGGTCACGGTCAGTGTGGGACACGGTCAGTGAGGGACACGGTCAGTGAGGGACACGTTCAGTGAGGGACACGGTCAGTGTGGGTCACGGTCAGTGTGGGTCACGGTCAGTGTGGGACACGGTCAGTGTGGGACACGGTCAGTGAGGGACACGGTCAGTGTGGGTCACGGTCAGTGAGGGTCACGGTCAGTGAGGGTCACGGTCAGTGTGGGACACGGTCAGTGAGGGACACGGTCAGTGAGCGACACGGTCAGTGTGGGACACGGTCAGTGTGGGTCACGGTCAGCGAGGGACACGGTCAGTGTGGGACACGGTCAGTAATGGACACGTTCAGTGAGGGACACGGTCAGTGTGGGTCACGGTCAGTGTGGGTCACGGTCAGTGTAGGTCACGGTCAGTGTGGGACACGGTCAGTAATGGACACGTTCAGTGAGGGACACGGTCAGTGTGGGTCACGGTCAGTGAGGGTCACGGTCAGTGTGGGACACGGTCAGTGTGGGACAGGGTCAGTGTGGGTCACGGTCAGTGAGGGACACGGTCAGTGAGGGACACGGTCAGTGAGCGACACGATCGGTGTGGGACACGGTCAGTGTGGGTCACGGTCAGCGAGGGACACGGTCAGTGAGTGACACGGTCAGTGTGGGACACGGTCAGTGAGTGACACGGTCAGTGTGGGACACGGTCAGTGTGGGACACGGTCAGTGAGGGTCACGGTCAGTGTGGGACACGGTCAGTGAGGGACACGGTCAGTGAGGGATACGGTCAGTGTGGGACACGGTCAGTGTTGGGCATGGTCAGTGAGGGACACGGTCAGTGTGGGACACGGTCAGTGAGGGACATGGTCAGTTTAGGTCACGGTCAGTGAGGGACACGGTCAGTGAGGGACACGGTCAGATGGGTCACGGTCAGTGAGGGACACGGTCAGTGTGGGACACGGTCAGCGAGGGACACGGTCAGCGAGGGTCACGGTCAGCGAGGGTCACGGTCAGTGAGGGACACGGTCAGTGAGGGACACGGTCAGTAATGGACACGTTCAGTGAGGGACACGGTCAGTGAGGGTCACGGTCAGTGAGGGTCACGGTCAGTGTGGGACACGGTCAGTGAGGGACACGGTCAGTAATGGACACGTTCAGTGAGGGACACGGTCAGTGAGGGTCACGGTCAGTGAGGGTCACGGTCAGTGAGGGACACGGTCAGTGTGGGACACGGTCAGTGAGGGACACGGTCAGTAATGGACACGTTCAGTGAGGGACACGGTCAGTGTGGGTCATGGTCAGTGTGGGTCACGGTCAGCGAGGGACACTGTCAGTGTGGGTCACGGTCAGTGTGGGACACGGTCAGTGTGGGACACGGTCAGTGTGGGACACGGTCAGTAATGGACACGTTCAGTGAGGGACACGGTCAGTGTGGGTCACGGTCAGTGAGGGACACGGTCAGTGTGGGACACGGTCAGTGAGGGACACGGTCAGTGAGGGACACGGTCAGTGACGGACACGGTCAGTGTAGGTCACGGTCAGTGAGGGACACGGTCAGTGAGGGACACGGTCAGATGGGTCACGGTCCGTGAGTGACACGGTCATTGTGGGACACGGTCAGCGAGGGACACGGTCAGCGAGGGTCACGGTCAGCGAGGGTCACGGTCAGTGAGGGACACGGTCAGTGAGGGACACGTTCAGTGAGGGACACGGTCAGTGTGGGTCACGGTCAGTGAGGGTCACGGTCAGTGTGGGACACGGTCAGTGAGGGACACGGTCAGTAATGGACACATTCAGTGAGGGACACGGTCAGTGTGGGTCACGGTCAGTGTGGGACACGGTCAGTGTGGGACACGGTCAGTAATGGACACGTTCAGTGAGGGACACGGTTAGTGTGGGTCACGGTCAGTGAGGGACACGGTCAGTGTGGGTCACGGTCAGTGTGGGACACGGTCAGTGTGGGACACGGTCAGTGAGGGACACGGTCAGTGTGGGTCACGGTCAGTGAGGGACACGGTCAGTGAGGGACACGGTCAGTGTGCGACACGGTCAGTGTGGGACACGGTCAGTGTGGGACACGGTCAGTGTGGGACACGGTCAGTGAGGGACACGGTCAGTGTGGGACACGGTCAGTGAGGGACACGGTCAGTAATGGACACGTTCAGTGAGGGACACGGTCAGTGTGGGTCACGGTCAGTGTGGGACACGGTCAGTGTGGGACACGGTCAGTGAGCGACATGGTCAGTGTGGGACACGGTCAGTGTGGGTCACGGTCAGCGAGGGACACGGTCAGTAATGGACACGGTCACCGAGGGACACGGTCACCAAGGGACACGGTCACCAAGGGACACGGTCAGTGTGGGTCACGGTCAGTGTGGGTCACGGTCAGTGAGGGACACGTTCAGTGAGGGACACGGTCAGTGTGGGTCACGGTCAGCGAGGGACACGGTCAGCGAGGGACACGGTCAGCGAGGGACACGGTCAGTGTGGGACACGGTCAGTGTGGGACACGGTCAGTAATGGACACGGTCAGTGAGGGACACGGTCAGTGTGGGTCACGGTCAGTGAGGGACACGGTCAGTGTGGGACACGGTCAGTGTGGGACACGGTCAGTGAGGCACACGGTCAGTGAGGGACACGGTCAGTCAGGGACACGGTCAGTCAGGGACACGGTCAGTGTGGGACACGGTCAGTGTGGGACACGGTCAGTGAGGGACACGGTCAGTGTGGGTCACGGTCAGTGTGGGTCACGGTCAGTGTGGGACACGGTCAGTGAGGGACACGGTCAGTGAGGGACACGTTCAGTGAGGGACACGGTCAGTGTGGGTCACGGTCAGTGTGGGTCACGGTCAGTGTGGGACACGGTCAGTGAGGGACACGGTCAGTGTGGGTCACGGTCAGTGAGGGTCACGGTCAGTGAGGGTCACGGTCAGTATGGGACACGGTCAGTGAGGGACACGGTCAGTGAGCGACACGGTCAGTGTGGGACACGGTCAGTGTGGGTCACGGTCAGCGAGGGACACGGTCAGTGTGGGACACGGTCAGTAATGGACACGTTCAGTGAGGGACACGGTCAGTGTGGGTCACGGTCAGTGTAGGTCACGGTCAGTGTGGGACACGGTCAGTAATGGACACGTTCAGTGAGGGACACGGTCAGTGTGGGTCACGGTCAGTGAGGGTCACGGTCAGTGTGGGACACGGTCAGTGTGGGACAGGGTCAGTGTGGGTCACGGTCAGTGAGGGACACGGTCAGTGAGGGACACGGTCAGTGAGCGACACGATCGGTGTGGGACACGGTCAGTGTGGGTCACGGTCAGTGAGCGACACGGTCGGTGAGCGACACGGTCGGTGTGGGACACGGTCGGTGTGGGGCACGGTCAGTGTGGGTCACGGTCAGCGAGGGACACGGTCAGCGTGGGACACGGTCAGCGAGGGACACGTTCAGCGAGGGACACGTTCAGCGAGTGACACGGTCAGCGAGTGACACGGTCAGTATGGGACACGGTCAGTGTGGGAAACGGTCAGTGTGGGACACGGTCAGTGTGGGACACGGTCAGTAATGGACACGTTCAGTGAGGGACACGGTCAGTGTGGGACACGGTCAGTGTGGGACACGGTCAGTGTGGGACACGGTCTGTGTGGGTCACGGTCTGTGTGGGTCACGGTCAGTGTGGGACACGGTCAGTGTGGGACACGGTCAGTGTGGGACACGGTCAGTGAGGGACACGGTCAGTGAGGGACACGGTCAGTGTGGGACACGGTCAGTGAGGGACACGGTCGGTGAGCGACACGGTCGGTGTGGGACACGGTCGGTGTGGGACACGGTCAGTGTGGGTCACGGTCAGCGAGGGACACGGTCAGCGTGGGACACGGTCAGCGAGGGATACGGTCAGCAAGGGACACGTTCAGCGAGGGACACGTTCAGCGAGTGACACGGTCAGCGAGTGACACGGTCGGTGTGGGACACGGTCAGTGTGGGAAACGGTCAGTGTGGGACACGGTCAGCGAGGGACACGGTCAGCGAGGGACACGGTCAGCGTGGGACACGGTCAGTGTGGGACACGGTCAGTGAGGGTCACGTTCAGCGAGTGACGGTCAGTGAGTGACACGGTCAGTGTGGGACACGGTCAGTGTGGGAAACGGTCAGTGTGGGACACGGTCAGTGTGGGACACGGTCAGTGAGGGACACGGTCAGTGAGGGACACGGTCAGTGTGGAACACGGTCAGTGTGGGACACGGTCAGTGAGGGTCACGGTCAGTGGGGGTCACGGTCAGTGAGGGACACGGTCAGTGTGGGACACGGTCAGTCAGGGACACGGTCAGTCAGGGACACGGTCAGTCAGGGACACGGTCAGTCAGGGACACGGTCAGTGTTTGACACGGTCAGTGTTTGACACGGTCAGTGAGGGACACGGTCAGTGAGGGACACGGTCAGTGAGGGACACGGTCAGTGTGGGACACGGTCAGTGAGGCACACGGTCAGTGAGGGGCACGGTCAGTGAGGGGCACGGTCAGTGTGGGACACGGTCAGTGAGGGGCACGGTCAGTGAGGGGCACGGTCAGTGTGGGACACGGTCAGTGAGGGGCACGGTCAGTGAGGGACACGGTCAGTGTGGGACATGGTCAGTGAGGGACCCGGTAGTAATGGACACGTTCAGTGTGGGACACGGTCAGTGAGGGACACGGTCAGTGAGGGACATGGTCAGTAATGGACACGGTCAGTGAGGGACACGGTCAGTGTGGGGCACGGTCAGTGTGGGGCACGGTCAGTGTGGGGCATGGTCAGTGAGGGACACGGTCAGTGTAGGTCACGGTCAGTGTGGGTCACGGTCAGTGTGGGACACGGTCATTGTGGGACACGGTCAGCGAGGGACACGGTCAATGTGGGTCACGGTCAGTGTGGGACACGGTCAGTGAGGGACACGGTCAGTGAGGGACACGGTCAGATGGGTCACGGTCAGTGAGGGACACGGTCAGTGTGGGACACCGTCAGCGAGGGACACGGTCAGCGAGGGACACGGTCAGTGAGGGACACGGTCAGTGAGGGACACGGTCAGTGAGGGACACGGTCAGTGTGGTTCACGGTCAGTGAGGGTCACGGTCAGTGTGGGACACGGTCAGTGAGGGACACGGTCAGTAATGGACACGTTCAGTGAGGGACACGGTCAGTGTGGGTCACGGTCAGTGTGGGTCACGGTCAGTGTGGGACACGGTCAGTGAGAGACACGGTCAGTGAGGGACACGTTCAGTGAGGGACACGGTCAGTGTGGGTCACGGTCAGTGTGGGTCACGGTCAGTGTGGGACACGGTCAGTGTGGGACACGGTCAGTGAGGGACACGGTCAGTGTGGGTCACGGTCAGTGAGGGTCACGGTCAGTGAGGGTCACGGTCAGTGTGGGACACGGTCAGTGAGGGACACGGTCAGTGAGCGACACGGTCAGTGTGGGACACGGTCAGTGTGGGTCACGGTCAGCGAGGGACACGGTCAGTGTGGGACACGGTCAGTAATGGACACGTTCAGTGAGGGACACGGTCAGTGTGGGTCACGGTCAGTGTGGGTCACGGTCAGTGTAGGTCACGGTCAGTGTGGGACACGGTCAGTAATGGACACGTTCAGTGAGGGACACGGTCAGTGTGGGTCACGGTCAGTGAGGGTCACGGTCAGTGTGGGACACGGTCAGTGTGGGACAGGGTCAGTGTGGGTCACGGTCAGTGAGGGACACGGTCAGTGAGGGACACGGTCAGTGAGCGACACGATCGGTGTGGGACACGGTCAGTGTGGGTCACGGTCAGCGAGGGACACGGTCAGTGAGTGACACGGTCAGTGTGGGACACGGTCAGTGAGTGACACGGTCAGTGTGGGACACGGTCAGTGTGGGACACGGTCAGTGAGGGTCACGGTCAGTGAGGGTCACGGTCAGTGTGGGACACGGTCAGTGAGGGACACGGTCAGTGAGGGATACGGTCAGTGTGGGACACGGTCAGTGTTGGGCATGGTCAGTGAGGGACACGGTCAGTGTGGGACACGGTCAGTGAGGGACATGGTCAGTTTAGGTCACGGTCAGTGAGGGACACGGTCAGTGAGGGACACGGTCAGATGGGTCACGGTCAGTGAGGGACACGGTCAGTGTGGGACACGGTCAGCGAGGGACACGGTCAGCGAGGGTCACGGTCAGCGAGGGTCACGGTCAGTGAGGGACACGGTCAGTGAGGGACACGGTCAGTAATGGACACGTTCAGTGAGGGACACGGTCAGTGAGGGTCACGGTCAGTGAGGGTCACGGTCAGTGTGGGACACGGTCAGTGAGGGACACGGTCAGTAATGGACACGTTCAGTGAGGGACACGGTCAGTGAGGGTCACGGTCAGTGAGGGTCACGGTCAGTGTGGGACACGGTCAGTGAGGGACACGGTCAGTAATGGACACGTTCAGTGAGGGACACGGTCAGTGTGGGTCATGGTCAGTGTGGGTCACGGTCAGCGAGGGACACTGTCAGTGTGGGTCACGGTCAGTGTGGGACACGGTCAGTGTGGGACACGGTCAGTGTGGGACACGGTCAGTAATGGACACGTTCAGTGAGGGACACGGTCAGTGTGGGTCACGGTCAGTGAGGGACACGGTCAGTGTGGGTCACGGTCAGTGTGGGACACGGTCAGTGAGGGACACGGTCAGTGAGGGACACGGTCAGTGAGGGACACGGTCAGTGTAGGTCACGGTCAGTGAGGGACACGGTCAGTGAGGGACACGGTCAGATGGGTCACGGTCCGTGAGTGACACGGTCATTGTGGGACACGGTCAGCGAGGGACACGGTCAGCGAGGGTCACGGTCAGCGAGGGTCACGGTCAGTGAGGGACACGGTCAGTGAGGGACACGTTCAGTGAGGGACACGGTCAGTGTGGGTCACGGTCAGTGAGGGTCACGGTCAGTGTGGGACACGGTCAGTGAGGGACACGGTCAGTAATGGACACATTCAGTGAGGGACACGGTCAGTCTGGGTCACGGTCAGTGTGGGACACGGTCAGTGTGGGACACGGTCAGTAATGGACACGTTCAGTGAGGGACACGGTTAGTGTGGGTCACGGTCAGTGAGGGACACGGTCAGTGTGGGTCACGGTCAGTGTGGGACACGGTCAGTGTGGGACACGGTCAGTGAGGGACACGGTCAGTGTGGGTCACGGTCAGTGAGGGACACGGTCAGTGAGGGACACGGTCAGTGTGCGACACGGTCAGTGTGGGACACGGTCAGTGTGGGACACGGTCAGTGAGGGACACGGTCAGTGTGGGACACGGTCAGTGAGGGACACGGTCAGTAATGGACACGTTCAGTGAGGGACACGGTCAGTGTGGGTCACGGTCAGTGTGGGACACGGTCAGTGTGGGACACGGTCAGTGAGCGACATGGTCAGTGTGGGACACGGTCAGTGTGGGTCACGGTCAGCGAGGGACACGGTCAGTAATGGACACGGTCACCGAGGGACACGGTCACCAAGGGACACGGTCACCAAGGGACACGGTCAGTGTGGGTCACGGTCAGTGTGGGTCACGGTCAGTGAGGGACACGTTCAGTGAGGGACACGGTCAGTGTGGGTCACGGTCAGCGAGGGACACGGTCAGCGAGGGACACGGTCAGCGAGGGACACGGTCAGTGTGGGACACGGTCAGTGTGGGACACGGTCAGTAATGGACACGGTCAGTGAGGGACACGGTCAGTGTGGGACACGGTCAGTGTGGGACACGGTCAGTGTGGGACACGGTCAGTGAGGCACACGGTCAGTGAGGGACACGGTCAGTCAGGGACACGGTCAGTCAGGGACACGGTCAGTCAGGGACACGGTCAGTGTGGGACACGGTCAGTGTGGGACACGGTCAGTGAGGGACACGGTCAGTGTGGGTCACGGTCAGTGTGGGTCACGGTCAGTGTGGGACACGGTCAGTGTGGGACACGGTCAGTGTGGGACACGGTCAGTGAGGGGCACGGTCAGTGTGGGACACGGTCAGTGTGGGTCACGGTCATTGAGGGACACGGTCAGTGTGGGCCACGGTCAGTGTGGGCCACGGTCAGTGGGGGTCACAGTCAGTGGGGGTCACGGTCAGTGTGGGCCACGGTCAGTGAGGGCCACGGTCAGTGAGGGACACGGTCAGTGTGGGCCACAGTCAGTGTGGGACACGGTCAGTGAGGGACACGGTCAGTGTGGGACACGGTCGGTGAGGCACACGGTCAGTGAGGCACACGGTCAGTGTGGGACACGGTCAGTGAGGCACACGGTCAGTGTGGGACACGGTCAGTGTGGGACATGGTCAGTGAGGGACACGGTCAGTGAGGGACACGGTCAGTGTGGGACACGGTCAGTGTGGGACACGGTCACTGTGTGACACGGTCACTGTGTGACACGGTCAGTGAGGCACACGGTCAGTGAGGCACACGGTCAGTGAGGGACACGGTCAGTGAGGGGCACGGTCAGTGTGGGACACGGTCAGTGAGGGGCACGGTCAGTGTGGGACACGGTCAGTGTGGGACACGGTCAGTGTGGGACACGGTCACTGTGTGACACGGTCAGTGAGGCACACGGTCAGTGAGGCACACGGTCAGTGAGGGACACGGTCAGTGAGGGGCACGGTCAGTGTGGGACACGGTCAGTGAGGGTCACGGTCAGTGTGGGACACGGTCAGTGAGGGGCACGGTCAGTGAGGGACACGGTCAGTGAGGGTCACGGTCAGTGTGGGTCACGGTCAGTGTGGGTCACGGTCAGTCAGGGACACGGTCAGTCAGGGACACGGTCAGTCAGGGACAATATCGGGGGTGATGGGCTGTATGCTGTTCCCTTCTTTCTCTCCAGGGACATTAATTCCGACTTGTTGAATCTCTCCCCCTTGTCCTCCCTGCCCCCTCTCCTGTAAGTCCCTGTTGTATTGTGTCGGCCCCACCATCCTCCAGCTGGGATCCAGCCGGATTCTTGTCCAACTTGACCATCTCCTCCTTCAGCCCCAGTTCAAGCTCTGGTCCAGCAGCTGTGACTCCACATGGAGCCAGGTCACTGGGACCAACAGGGAGCTCTCTTCTTGTCTGGATTGTGCAGGTCGAGATGGAATCGAGCCACATATGTATCGCAGACACTCAGACACCAACCACCACGAGCTGCAACACCAGGAGCAACCAAAATGTGAACCAAACATTCAGCTTAATTTCACAAGCAACAGTATCAGAACGATGGTTCGATCTGCTCAACCAGAACTTGAGTTTAACATCTGAGAAGGGGAAGGAGCTAACCTCATTAAACACCATCCCAAAACAATCCACTGTAACACAGCACAATGGACAGAGAGAGAGAGGGAGAGTGTGAGACAGAGAAAGGGATAGAAAGATCGAGAGAGAGAGTTGGAGAGAGAGAGAGAGAGAGAGAGTGGGAGTGAAAGATACAGAAGGGAAAGACTGGAGGCAGAGAAAGAGAGAGAAACTTAGAGGGAAAGGGAGGAAGAGAGACAGGGAAGGAGAGAGAGAGAGAGAGAGAGAGGGAGAAGGCAGGAGATTGGTACTTGGTAACAGAGACTGGTCCGGCTCTCTGTCTGCCTCCTTCTGCAAGAGGGAGAGGAAGCGGGGGGTGGGGGCGAGAGAATAGAGAGAGGGAGAGTGAGGGGAGAAAGGAGGAGGAGGGGAGGGAGAGAGAGAGAAACAGAGTCAGAGAAAGAATGTTTTGGGGGAAGAGAGAGAGAGGGAGTGAGGAAGAAAGAGAGGGAAAGATGAGAGAGGGGTAGAGGGATGAGAGCAGAGCAACAACAGAGATCCAGACACAGAGAGTATGCAGAGAGGGAGAAAGAATGAAGGGGAGAGAGAGAGAGAGAGAGAGAGAGAGAGAGAGAGAGAGAGAGAGAGAGAGAGAGAGAGAGGTCTGAGTGTGAGGGAAACAGGGAGAGGGAGGGGAAGGGGTATGAGAGGATTTCGAAAAGGAGAGGGGGAGGTGTAGAGAGAGAGAGAGAGAATCTAAAGGAGAAGAGGGAGACTGCTGTGAGTGAGGGAAGGATGGAGGGAGAGATTGTGTGAGAGGGGAAGATGGAGAGAGAAGGAGGGAGGTGGTAGGGGTTGGGTGAGGGAGATGGAGTGGGTGAGTGAAGGTGGAGTTGTGACTGACCTGGAGCGAGCTGCTGACTTTATCCGGTGACCAAGCGAGTGAGTGAGTGAAGGAGGGAGGATGGAGCCAGGGTTTATACAGCAAGGACTCAGGGACCGAGACAGCATCTGATCCCAAGCTGATTGGATGCAGCCCCAGCTGGGAAGGCTCTCATTGGAGAATCCAATACAGATCGAGAAATCAAACAGAGTGGGGACAAAAGAAGATTAGCGGAAAGTTCCGGAATCAAAGGGATTGCATCAACCCAAGAGGATGAAAGGAGACCTGCTGAGTTATCCCACAGTCAACAGCCCCAGCTACTGAGATAACCTCACACCAAACAGGATACATCACCCTGGCAACGAGAGACAGAGAGATCATGGACCCAGCAACCTGCAATAGAAAGGGGAAAGAGATGGAGGGGGGGAGAGAGAGAGAGAGAGAGAGAGAGAGAGAGAGAGAGAGAGAGAGAGAGAGAGAGAGAGAGAGAGATGGAGGGAGATGGGAGACAGAGATGGAGAGAGAGAGAGAGAGAAACAGACAGTGACAAATGCACAGAGAGAGAGAGAGAGAGAGAGAGATGGGAGACAGAGATGGAGAGAGAGAGAGAGAGAAACAGACAGTGACAAATGCACAGAGAGAGAGAGAGAGAGAGAGAGAGATGGGAGACAGAGATGGAGAGAGAGAGAGAGAGAGAAACAGACAGTGACAAATGCACAGAGAGAGAGAGAGAGAGAGAGATGGGAGACAGAGATGGAGAGAGAGAGAGAGAGAGAAACAGACAGTGACAAATGCACAGAGAGAGAGAGCGCGCTTGGTCTGTGGGGACAGGGGTCACAGAGGGAGCGGGAGAGCCGGTGAGACTGACGGGTGATGGGGGAGAGAGGGGATAGGATCAGGCAATGGGAGCAGACGTGACAGGGTTGTTTGAGACAGAGGGACAGAGAAAGATAGAGAAAAGTCACATGGGTTACAGGAAATTTCACCAAAAGCCACCTCACCACCAAAACCATCATCGAACCCCCTCTCTGAGGAACATTCCAGAAATCCCTTGTATACTTCCACCTATCTTCCATTAATAACCAAGAGGGACCACTAACGAGAAACTCCGAAACACGGAACCAGACACCAACATTCCTATTTCAACGACATTTAGAGACACTGGATACTGCAAAGGCAATGGGCCCTGAGAACATTCCGGCAATAGACCTGTTCTCCAGAACTTGCCGCTCCTGTAGCCAAGCTGTTCCAGTCCAGTTACAACACTGGCATCTACCCGACAATGTGGGGAATTGTCCAGGTATGTCCTGTACATACAAAGCAGGACAAATCCAACCTGGCCAATTCCCACCCCATCAGTCACCTTTGACATCAGGAAAGTGATGGACGGTGTCAGTAACCTGCTCAGTTTAGGTTCCCCCCAGGGTCACTCCCCTCCTGACCTTGGGTCAAACATGGACAAAAGAGCTGAATTCCAGAGGGGAGGGGAGAGGGACAGTAAGACACCAGCTCACGGTGGGCATTATTTTAATTAACTTGTGGGATGTGGGCATGGCTGGGTCAACATTTACTGCCCGTCCCTAATTGCCCCCTTGTGAAGGTGGGGGTGAGCTCCCTTCCTGAACTGCTGCAGTCCATGTGCTGTAGGGTAGACCCACAATGTCCCTTAGGGAGGGAATTCCAGGATTTTGACCCAGAGATACTGAAGGAACGGCGATATATTTCCAAGTCAGGATGGGGAGGGGCTCAGAGGGGAAGTTGAAGGGGGTGGTGTTCCCGTGTATCTGCTGCCGTTGTCCTTCTAGATGAAAGTGGTCGTGGGTTTGGAAGGTGCTGTCTGAGGATCTTTGGTGAATTCCTGCAGTGTATCTTGTAGATGGTACACACTGCTGTTACTGAGTGTCAGTGGGGGAGGGAGGAGGGAGGGGGTGTTTGTGGATGTGGTGCCAATCAAGTGGCTGCTTTGTCCTGGATGGTGTTGAGCTTCTTGAGTGTCGTTGGAGCTGCCCCCATCCAGGGGCAAGTGGGGAGTATTCCATCACCCTCCTGACTGTGCCTTGTAGAGGGTGGACAGGCTTTGGGGAGTCAGGAGGGGAGTTACTCGCTGCAGGATTCCCAGCCTCTGACCTGCTCTTGTAGCCTCTGTGTTTATGCAATGAGTCCAAGTGCGTTTCTGGTCAACAGTAACCCCCAGGATGTTGATAGTGGGGGATTCAGTGATACTAACACCATTCAATGTGAAGGGGTGATAGTTAGATTGTCTCTTATTGGTGATGGCCATTGTCTGGCAGTTGTGTGCGGTGAATGTTACTTGTCACTCGTCATCCCAAGCCTGGAGATTGTCCAGAACTTGCTGCATTTGAGCACTAACTGCTCCAGTGTCTGAGGAGTTGTGAATGGTGCTGAACCATCAGCGAACATTCCCACTTCTGACCTTATGACAGAGGGAAGGTGATTGATGAAGCAGCTGAAGATGGTTGGGCCTGGGACACTCCCCTGAGGGACTCCTGTAGAGATGTCCTGGAGCTGAGATGACTGACCCTCCAACAACCACAACCATCTTCCTGTGTGTCAGGTCTGACTCTAACCAGTGGAGAGTTTGACCCCCATACCCATTGATTCCAGTTTTGCTCGGGGGTCCTTGATGTCACACTCGGCCGAATGCAGCCTTGATATCAAGGACTGTCCCTTTCCCCTCCCCTCTGGAACTCAGCTCCTTTGTCCATGTTTGACCCAAGGCTGGAATGAGGTCAGGAGCTGGGTGACCCTGGGGGAACCCAAACTGGGTGTCACTGAGCAGGTTGTTGCTGAGTGGGTGCTGCTTGATAGCTCTGTTACTGACCCCTTCCATCACGTTACTGAGGATCGAGAGGAGGCTGATGGGGCAGGAATTGGCCAGGTTGGATTTGTCCTGCTTTTTATGTACAGGACATACTTGAATAACTGTTTTTATGATCTTTCCTTGAGAGAGAAATTAGAGGTGATGAATCAAATGGGTTCATCCTAATATTTATACAATGCTAACAGAGTGACGAGGAACGGTGTGTATTGGTCAGTGTATGTGCTCATGTCCAGAGAATCATTTGTCCACAGGGTTCCCCAGACCATTGGCATTTCCAATATATGTCTATGAACTGGACTATGCCCTGACAGGTATCATAATGACCTGGCCATCAACAGGTCCAGGCAGTGGGCCGTGGAGGGAGTCGTTAGGGCCGACTGCCTGCCCCTCTTCCGGGGTTACGTTAGGGCCCAGGTGTCCTTGGAGAAGGAGCACGCGGTGTCCACCAACACCCTGGAGTCGTTCAGGGAGAGGTGGGCACCGCAGGGAGTGGAGTGCATTATTTCCCCCTCCAACTCTATTTTGATTAGTCCCTACCCTCCCCTTCACTGTTTTGATCACACAGCATTGCCCTTTGATGTGAAGGGCAGGGCTTGTCACTGGCCACTCGGGTGTTTCCTGTCTTCCTGGTGGTGGGAATCGAATACAGTTGTACACCTTGTGTCTCACACCTGCACACACACAACATGGGCACGGGGGGGGGCGGGGGGTGGAAATAAACCCTACCGCAGGTAGGGAGGAGGGTGGGGGTAAAATTAAAAGAAAAAAGGAAAAATAAGAAAACAAAAAGGAGTAAAACAAAACATAATAATCTGGATCTTACTGTGCTGAGGATAATTCCTGACCTTGCAGATGACTCTAAACTTGGACGAATTGTACACAGGAGGAGGACAGCGTGGAACTCGGGAAGGACATCGACACTTTGGTGAAGTGGGCAGATAGGTGGCAGGTAAAGCACACAACAGTATGTAACAGGAGTAGACTCACCAACGTGAAGGGCATCTCAATGGTGATTGGATAAACATATGGAGCAGAATGGAATAGTTTAAGGAGGATAGGCTCTAGATTGTTGCACTGCCCTGTCAAACCATCAAAGGCTGAAGAGCCTTGTACTGAGCTGGAATGTTCGATGAGAATGAGAGATATTGGACAGAGAGGAGTTGATAGAGTTTCTCCAAGCCTGGGACAGTTTTGTGAAGGGGAGTAGCTGGAGAAGTTGGGATTATTTGATGAATGATGATTAAGAGGCTTTCAAAATCATGCAGGATCTGGAGAAAGGAGAGATGGAGAAAATATTCAAAGCCTTGAAAACAAAAGGCCCACAGAAGTAAAGTTAGATGTTGCCTCCAGTCACCTGGGAAAGGGGCACATTGACAGTCAGTATCGAAACCCAACACGAGCGGTGAGCTTGGTCAGGACAGATTCAGCACTGCACGTGGACTGACTGCACACACAGAGCGCGCGCGCGCGCACACACACAGAGAAGGGGTGCCATCAGACAAAACCCTTAAAGCAATTATGAGACAGAGCAACAACAATGAGGAAAAGTGCTTTAACCCAAGGGGGGATTAGGGTCCAGAATGTACTGTCTGAGAGTGTGGGGTGAGGCTGTCAAAAGGGTATTGGACACTTATTTGAAGAGGTGTGTGTGTGGGTGGGTGATAGGGAGATGGGGTGAGAATGTTCTCCGATGAAGTCTCAGTCAGAAAGACAAGTCTTCAATGATGTTGTGATCAAGGAGCGAGAAACACATGGAGAGATCCTCATTGAGACACTGCAGGTTCTGAGGAAGTTGGACTGGATTGACACAGAGTCAACGTCCCTTTCTCACCCTGAGCTGGGCATCTCAAATATGGGAGCCATCCCAAGGGCAAGGGTGCACTCAAAAGGACCCAGGAGGAGTTTGAATCCCCCTGCCAGACTGAGGGGATCACATTCTCTCTCCAGGGCTTCAGGACCCTCCATCAGACAGACCCATTAAATCAACCCCACAATTAGATCATACCTCACTTGGTTTTAACCTTAACTCTATATTCCTACATATCACCAAATCATCTTCCGTCACACTGGGAATCTATCCACAAATTACAAATTCGGCAGCAGGACGTGCTGCATCATGTCATACTTGTGCACTTGGCATCCCCCAGGAGGATTCATGCACTGGGAGACTTCAGAGATAGTGGGGGAAGAGGTAGTCAGGCAGGGGAGAGACTGGGATCATGGTGGAGAGATGAGAACCATTAGAAATGGCAGGATTGGGGCAAATGGGGGTCAATCAATGCTCAGATTGTCCAGGGTGAGAGAACTAAGACATCCCCGTTATACTCGCTTCCATCAGGCAGAAGATGGGAAAGTTCGAAAACACATACTAACAGATTCAAGACCAGCTTCCTCCCAGCTGTTACCAGACACGTGAACAGACCTCTTATTCATTGCCAGAATACAACTGTTGGAGATCAGAGTGGGTCAGGCAGCATCCATAGAGAGAGAGAGAGAGAGAGAGAGAGAGAGAGAGAGAGAGAGCTTCATCAGAGCTGATGCACAGTGTGGAGGGGGGCATGTTAATTCTGATCTCTCTCTCTGCACCTTGCTGTGACACTATATTCTGCACGGTGCGTGGTCGGGTCTGGCTATGCAGCACACAAAACAACATTTTTCACTCTGTCTTGGTACATGTGACAACAATAAATCAATTCATCAACACTACCATTTCATTAAGAGACTGCTGCGCTTCAGGAGAATAATGGAGCCATTTTATTGGGAGAGAAACATACACCAAAAAAAAAAGAAAAATCTGACAAAAATAGGCCACCCAAGACAGAGAGAGAGAGGGGGGGGCTCTCAGCATCACTCTAGAACATTCCACAGCATTTGACACACAGCCAGAAACTTACAGCAAACTGCTCCCACCTGAACATTCACAAACTGGATCAGGTATAGGACAGAAAACATATTCTTGTCCCTCATGGACAGGAAGGAGCCAACAATCAGCACCTTCACCCTAACTCCTGCCTGACTGGCCCACTCTCGCAGGCTGTTCTGGGTCATCCTGATGGTCAGTGCAGACACACTCTGCGCTGAGTGACCGGGGCTCGTAGTGGGTCACCACAACGAAGACAACGGATAAATGACAGGCCCTCCTTCTTCGGGATGTGCCAACAGCTAAAGCAGCGAATGCGATATTTCTTGTACCTGGGGAACATGCAAATATAGAAATGAGGAAAAGTACAGAGTTGTTTTCCCCAGAGGCTCTGTCCTACCAATAATGTCCCAGTGAATCTGTCCATGTTTCCGGTTCCCCTTCCCCATCAACAGTACACCCCCCCTCCCTGAAACACCTTGATCTCAAGTGATTCCCTCCCCTCCTCCAAACCCAGTAAACCTTCCGACACCCTGATCAAGTCCTTCCTGGATCTTATTTACTTACTACCCTCCCCTCTCCTCCACACCCCCCCACCCCACCCCACCTTCCCCTCTCCTCCACACCCCCCACCCCACCCCACCTTCCCCTCTCCTCCACACCCCCCACCCCAGTTTGGCGAAACTCCAGCGTATTCAAACTTGGATGAACTGAGCCATCAATAAGACACAGGAGCAAGCAGACTGCTCAGCTCATCGAGTCTTCTCTGCCATTAGTGACTGAGCTGATAATCCTCAACTCACTTTCCTGTCTCAGCCTTGAATATACTGAATAGACAAAGTTCTACTACCCTTGAAATGTGTAGCTCCTTAATCGGAGATGGTGTTCTCTGGTCTCAGACACTCCCTCAAGGTCTTACACTTTCACCACATCCCACTGTCAAACCCCCAAAAAAAAGGGCTTTCCTTAATAATGGGCCTGTCCTCATTGGAACATAGTCCCGTCTCGATGTGGCACAGACAGTGTGTGGGTGTGTCTGTGGGTCTGTGTGAGAGAGTGAGAGTGAGAGTACGTGACCACCCCCCAGTGAGGTTGTGCCCCCCCCCCCCAGTAGGAGTCTGGATGAGCTTGTGGGACGGGTTGTGTACAGTTACCTGATTCCACATGCGTTACACAGTGGTGTCCCGTCCTCTGCATCTCTCCACAGGGGGGTTTTCCCAGTGCCACAGGATACACAGAACTTCCCATCTGTAACACAACCAAATTGACATGGGCATCGGTGGGCATGAGCTCAGCTCCCATCCTCTCCCCTCCCCAGACACAGACTCAGATTGAGGTTCCTCTGTCATTGCCTACCTTCAGTCACCATTCCAGCACAAGCAGAGACTTTGTAAATGGGAAGTATAGGGAGAATGGGAGGCTGGGAGCAGATTCCCATTAAAGACTCACACTTGGATCAGAAACTGATGCTCAGCTTCAACACAGAGGATCCTGAACACACAAGCAGCTACAGAAGGTTTCACTGCAACCGATTGAAGCTGTGCCTGGAGTCCCTGTCACATTCTCCATCCTCCACCCTCACTCCCCACACCCTCACACAGGGTGGTCCAGACCTTGGAGCCCAGCATCAATTCACCAGAATAACCACATTATCCAAAGGCTTCAACGACATGGCCATGTTAAAGACAGACTCCTGCTGTGCTCACTGGGATTTACAATGGTCAGCACAGACAGACCCACATTATACAGACAGACCAGCAAGTGTGAAATTAGGAAACATGCCCACAGCCAGAGACCAACAACACAAGAAGCTCGACACCATCCAGAACATTTGACTAACATCCATAAACACCCCCTCCCTCCCCCACTGACACTCAGTAACAGCAGTGTGTACCATCTACAAGATACACTGCAGAAACTCACCAAAGATCCTCAGGCAACACCTTCCAAACCCACGGCCACTACCATCCAGAAGGACAAGGCCAGCAGATACATGGGAACACCATCCCCTTCAACCTCCCCTTCAAACCACTCACCATCCTGATTTGGGACTATATTACTGTTCCTTCAGTCTGGCTGGGTCAGAATCCTGGAATTCCCTCAGTAAGGACATTGTGGATCTACCCCACAGCACAGGGACTGCAGCGGTTCAAGAAGGGAGCTCACCCCCACCTTCTCAAGGGGCAACTAGGGATGGGGCAGTAAATACTGGTTAGTTGGTAATGTCCATATCCTACAATTGAACAAAAAGAAACCTCTACTGCAAGGCAGCTTGGCGTGAAAGCTTCAGATATTAATCTCCACACACAGCGGCTCCCCCTCTCTCTCCCCCCGCGGACGGGGACAGGGGCTCCCCTCTCTCCCCCCGCGGACGGGGACACGGGCTCTCCCCCCTCTCTCCCCCCCCTCTCTCTCCCCCCCCTCTCTCCCCCCGCAGACGGGGACACGGGCTCCCCCCCTCTCCCCCGCTCTCCCCCCCTCTCTCCCCCCGCGGACGGGGACACGGGCTCCCCCCCTCTCCCCCCCCTCTCCCCCCCCCTCTCTCCCCCCGCGGACGGGGACACGGGCTCCCCCCCTCTCCCCCCCTCTCCCCCCGCAGACGGGGGACACGGGCTCCCCCTCTCTCCCCGCGGACGGGGACACGGGCTCTCCCCCTCTCCCCCCGCGGACGGGGACACGGGCTCCCCCCTCTCCCCCCCTCTCCCCCCCTCTCCCCCCGCGGACGGGGACACGGGCTCTCCCCCCCTCTCTCCCGCGAACGGGGACACAGGTTTCACTTTATTACTCATTGTAACTATTGGCTCTCTACACCATTTCAAAAGGGATGGGAGTTAACTGACTCAGTTAAGAATCAACCACCTTGCTCAAAGTCTGGAGTCAGAAATCAATCCGACTAGATGAGCATGGAATGCTTCCTGCCTTAATGAACATCAGTTAGAGGGTCAGTATTGGGCAAGCTCTGAACTGTAATTTTGAGCGAATTTTACCACCTGCCATGTTGGTATTTAAACTCATGTCCCTGGAGCATTAGCCTGGGGCTCTGGATTATTATTCTGTTGGCAGAGAATTAGAGTGAACCATTCAGCTCCCAGCCTACTCCATCCCTCAGTCTGATCACGGCCAATCTGCCAACTCAATAGCTTCCTCCTGATTTTCCCTAGCTCCAAGTGCAACATCCAAGTGCTGCTGACATTACAACATTACTGTCAATCCAATTCTCACTGTGAGGTGAAACGGCAGAAACAAATATGGGTTGGCATGAGCTATCACAGCGAGAGCAGAGAACAAACATCAAAAACAGTAACCCCCCCCAATATCTGCTCACCACTTCCTGAGTGAAGCTTATGGAAGACCCTCTTACAGTTTAATATTTCAACCATCAAATATCACACCACAACAAGCTCTTTCTATCCCAAAGGCATTTAATTTTGTCCATCACCATCATCAAAGCCAATGACGATGAGATCCCAGACGTGGTGTTTGGGGGGCGGGGGGTGGGGGGGGGGTGTGATGAACCATGGAGCTTTCTCCACATAAAATTGGACAAGAACAGATGTGAAGGGTCAAACGGCCTTATCCTTCTGTTTGCAGTCTCTCTGTCCCCATGTCTTGCTCTGTCCATCACTCACTCCTTGCACGACCTCACACAGAGTTCCACTTACACACAGCGTTAGGAGCATCCTCCTCAGAGCTGCTGCACCTGGCCACAGGCTCCAGTCTGTTACGGCGTGATCGGATCTTCAGGAGTTTCCGATGAAGTCCGGGGCTGAGGGAGACAGGAACCTTGGATGAGAGCACGGTTATGAAAATGTGGAAAACACACTCTTGGGAGAGAGGAAGGGGCAGATTTAGAATTTTGTAGGATTAGGAATAACCAAAGATGAGAAACCAGAAACGGGAGAAGCTGAGCAGCTCGGCAGCATCTAAGGAGGGGAATCAAAGGTAACATTTCACATCCAGGGATGACTCTTCAGAAGATTATTCCCATGTATCGACTGCCCTTGTCCTTCTGGGTGGTAGTGACCGTGGGTTTGGAAGGTGTTGCCTGAGGATCTTTGGTGAGTTTCTGCAGTGTATCTTGTAGATGGTACACACTGCTGTTACTGAGCGTCGGGGGGTGGAGGTGGGGTGGTGGTAGTGAAGACAGACTTTCTGCCTGTTCAGTGTGTGCTGGTTCTTTGAAGGAACCATCATGCTTTGCCTCACATCCTGTTCATGGGAACACCACCCCATGCAAGATCCCCCCCAGCTCCTTACCATCCTGACTTGGGAAATATATCGCCATTCCTTCAGTGTCACTGGGTCAGAATCCTGGAATTCCCTCCGTAAGGACATTGTGGGTCTACCCTCAGCACATGGACTGCAGCGGTTCAGGAAGGCAGCTCACCCCCACCTTCTCAAGGGGGCAACTAGGGACGGGCAGTAAATACTGGGCCCAGACAGTGATGCCCATGTCCCCCAAAATGAATCTTAAAAATTGACTTTTTGTCTGTCACCCTCTCAGTTTCTTCCCTTCAAATTCTTGCCCAACTTACTTTAACCAGCTCTTTTCTGAGATCAGTTTCCACTACCTTTTCAGATCGAGTGATTCAGATCCCAACAATTGAGCGGGTAGATTTTTCTTCATCTACCCTCTTTTGGCAATAATTTTAAATCTCTTATCCTCAGTATTGGCCCAGTTATCTGAGAAAATATCTTTTCTTGATCCAATTGAGCAAAATGTCTCATCTTGAAAGCCTTAATGAGGCCACCTCTCCTCCCTCTTCTGCTCCTAGAAGAACAGCTCAAACCATCCTCTCCTCAGAAGTGAAATCCCTCTCTCTGGCAAAACCTGGTAAACTTCCCCTGAGCTTTATCTAAGGCTTGGACATCACCTGGAGAAGTGTGGGGTCCAGGAAGGGCTGTGAGGTGGGGGTGCTGCTACATATGCTGGGCCGTGGGGTGGTCTCAGACTCTGGGAGACAAGCAACAGAACTAGGAGCAGGAGGCCATTCAGCCCCTCAATCCTGCTCCATCATTCAAAAGAATCACGAATGATCTCATCTTGGCCTCCAACCCTTTACTAATTAAACACCTGAATACACAATGGTAGCAGCCACTACACTCGGAGGGAGTGAATCCCACAGATACACGACCCTTTGAGAGCAGTAACATCCCCCAAATCAGTTTAAAACCTGAGACACCCCCTGGATCGCCCCATCCCCCTCATAACTACTTCATCCATTTGCATCAGCTTAGCAGCTGCCAGGCTGAGGGAGATCTCAGTGAGGGGATTGGGGTGGAGGGGGTGGGGGTGGGGGTGGGGGTGGGGGTGGGGGTGGGGGTGGGGGTGGGGGTGGGTGGGTGGGAGGTTGTGAGATATACCTGTAGTGGGCAGTGATGTGGAGCTGACAGTCCCCAGTATTCACAATACGCCTCTCCATGCACAGAGTCACTCCTTCGAAGTTGGGGTCTCCGTCCAACGCACTGCGGCGGGGGCTGGCTGCTTACGGCATTTCCGACTCTGCTGCACCGTCCGACCGCAGGAATCAGATATCCCAGATCCACAGGAATCTCTGGATTCAGGCGCTGACGATGTGATCACTCTGGACGCTGACTGCTCACTACTGCCCTGACCCCTCAGCCCTATTTCAGAATGGCTGCTTTCATCAGTTACCCAGCTTGGGGACCCTACAGCCCTACTCGGGGCTCCTGCTGTGACCTCAGTATGATCACTGCTCCCTGTACTACAACTCAAACTCCTCACATGGACACCTGTCTCTGGGGAAATCCTGGCTAACCCAATGTCGGAAAGCCCCTCTTCCCAGCCTGAAGCCTGTCTTTGTCCTGGATCACACAGGTACCTGCCCTCGGCACTCACGTTCCAATACTCTGGAACAGGCACACAATTCCTGCTGGATTTGGCATCAATAGGTAAGGAGTCACTGTCACCCTGCTTCTCACTAGTAGAAGCCAGCTCCTGCCTTAGTCTGTCCATGCCCCCCTGACTCTGGGGGGGGCTCTGTCCTTCCCACCCAGCCTGCTTGGTGGAACATCCTGTGTGGGGGTATTGGGGCAGTGAAGAGATGGGGAAGGGGTCAGAGAGGGTCACAACAGAGCTGCTACTGCCCCAGGGACTCCCAGATGCTCTTGGGCTGCAGTGACTGGGGGGTTTTAAAACTGGCACTAACTTGGCAGCTTCCTGTAACAGGCAGAGAATAGCAAACTCTGGGACTTGGTGGGAGGATCCAGGGCCTTCTCTAGGATCTGCAGGCAATGACTGAGCACATGGGTCAGAGTGAGACCTGAAACAAGACACGAGATACAAAGTGAAACAACCATCTGAGGAAAGACATCGCTTTGGTCATAGTGTGTTTCAAATTCATTCATGGAACATGGGGGTCACTGGTTAGGGAGCATTTAATACCCATCCCTAATTACCCAGGGGGCAGTTCAGTGTCACCCACATTGCTGAGGGTCTGGAGTCATGTGTAGACCAGACTGGGTAAGGATGGCAGTTTCCATCCCTAAAGGACATTTGTGACCCTGATGGGTTTAGTGACAATATACAGAGGTTACATTAGGTTAACATTTTCAAAAGAATTTCAGATTTTTATTGAATTTAAAATCTCCCCATTTGTCTCGATAAGATTTGAACACACGATCCCGGAACATTAACCTGGGGTTCTGGATGACAGGTCCCAAAGGTCCATCACCTTCCCCACACTGAATCGCAGAAAGATTTAGGACCATTCTGCCCACTACATCCATACTATCTGTAAACTCTAACACCACCTTGCACCACCCTTCTCAGCTCCTGTCTGATCAGCTAATTGTTGGCCTCTCTGTCTGTTGATGGGACTCCAGTTATAGGCCCCTCAGCATTGTGCTCCCCCTTCATTCACTTCCTTATTTCAAAGGCACCACCCTGACCAATCACATCATAACAGCACAGCACAGGCAAGATCCCATAAGGTCCCTCTCAATCACATTTCAACCCTCCGTGCAGTACAGCAACCAGAACGGTGCACCAGATGGGGCCTACCCCACTCAGTTAGAGCGTTGGAATCCCCTTGTTCTTAAACTCCAACAACGTCATTCCCTACACCAGGAGACAGCAACAAACGGGAATAGGAAGAGTCCATCTCTGTGGCCGGCTGTGTCATTCAGGGAGATGGTTGCTGAGCTGGCAGTGGATTCAGCCTCACACCCGGGGGCTGCCAGGGGGCAGTAGTGAGTGAGGGAGGGAGAGCGGGCTGCCCTGTACAGTTTGACATCGCTGGTACCTGATTGCCCTCTTGCCCTTTAACCTGGTACCTGATTGCCCTCTTGCCCTTTAACCTGGTACCTGAGCACTGTCATGGGGTGCAGGATTCGATTTTCCAAGGGTGCTTGTTACAGGAGCCGAGAGAAAGGAGATCCAGTGGATGGGGATTATCAGAAGGTCCCACACGGGAGATTATTAAATAAAACTCAGCCCCGTGGCATTGGGGCCGGGGTTATAGCGATATAGATTGGGGATTGATGAACAGAGAGACAGGGGAGAGCAGGAACAAACAGGCCATTCACGGGTGACAGGCTGTTCCTAGTGGGCTACAGCAAGATTCAGCTCAAGGTCTCCAACTGTTCACAATCTTGTTGCAGTTGTAAAGCACCTTAATGAGAGCTCCCCTGGAGTATTGTGGGGAGTTCTGGTCTCTTTACATTCCATTGGGAGAGTGTGAAGGAGGGTCGCCAGATTAGTCTGAAAATTAGTGACATCAAAGGGATTTGGAGATGGAGTGGAGTTGAGACAATGACCAGCCATGAAGCAGAGTGGTGGTGCAGAGCTGAAGGGCTGAAGGGCCTACTCCTGACATTTCAGGAACCTCCTCCCAGCTGCTTTCCCAGCAGCTTCAACCTTTTCTGCCCAGCAGCTCTCCCTGGGCTGGGTCTCTACCCTGGACACAGACATCCAAGTGAGTGGTGGCCAGTGTCCTCTTCAATACCTGATTAGGATGGGAACTGGTGAACTTCCCCCAAAGGGAACCTCTTGCCAAATCTCCAGCATTCAGACCTCAGACACATCAACAACCTTTTGCCCCACTATGGGAATCAGAGAGCAACTCTCCACTGGTTAGAGTCAGACCTGACACACAGGAAGATGGTTGTGGTTGTTGGAGGGTCAGTCATCTCAGCTCCAGGACATCTCTACAGGAGTCCCTCAGGGGAGTGTCCCAGGCCCAACCATCTTCAGCTGCTTCATCAATCACCTTCCCTCTGTCATAGGTCAGAAGTGGGAATGTTCGCTGATGGTTCAGCACCATTCACAACTCCTCAGACACTGAAGCAGTTAGTGCTCAAATGCAGCAAGTTCTGGACAATCTCCAGGCTTGGGATGACGAGTGGCAACTCACAATCGTGCCACACAAATGCCAGGCATTGACCATCTCCATTAATAGACAATCTAACCACTGCCCCTTGACATTCAATAGTGTTACTGAATACCCCACCAGCAACATTCTAGGGGTTACTATTGACCAGAACCAACCAGATTCATCACTAACACAAGGGCAGATCAGAGGCTCGGAATCCTGCAGCAGGTGATTCAGCAGCAGATACATGGGAACACCACTCCCTGCAAGTTCCCCTCACCATCCTGACTTGGGAATATATCACCATTCCTTCAGTGGCTCTGGGTCAGAATTCTGGAATTCCCTCCGTAAGGACATTGTGGGTCTACCTACAGCACATGGATTGCAGTGGTTCAAGAAGGCAGCTCACCCCCACCTTCACAAGGGGCAACTAGGGACAGGCAGTAAATGCTGGGTCCAGTCAGCGACACCCACATCCCAGGAACAACGAACCTTTGAGGATTGGGAACATCTAACTAAATGTGACCAAAAGTTTTAAAGAAAATTGAGGAGACAGAATTAGCCATGAAGGTAACAGTGTGTAAGAGAGTTTCTCCAAGACAGAGACAGGAGAGGCAAGTGCGTGTGCGTGAGAGAGAGGGTGGAGGTTGAAGTTGCAGAGATTGATTTACCATGTGTCTGTCTTCATCTAAGTTTATCTAATACATCACATCAGTTTTCTGGCACTATACATTCTGTGTCCTATGATCCTGCCCCACCTGATGAAGGAGTGACGCTCTGAAAGCTAGTGCTTCCAAATAAACTGGTTGGACTGGAACCTGGTGTTGTGTGATTTTTAACTTTTACTCTAAAGTCAAGGGTTTCATTCCAGAAAGAGCCGCAGATGACAGTGATGAACTAAAGAGGTCAATGTCATAAAAAAATATTGGAAGCTTTCAAGAGATGACAATCCAGCAAATTGCCAGGAACTGTCGGGCCTAAAGGCTGGCGTTCTAAAGGAGCTGACTGCAGCGAGAGGGTAGGTCCTGGTTATAAATTTACAAACCACCCTTAATCCTGGATCAATTCCCTGCGGTCTCCATGGCAACGTTTGAGAAACAAAAGTGAGAGACAAAACATGGGACTCCAGGACAATGAGCATACCATCAGGAACTAGGGAAATGTCACTGTCAGAGATCAACCACACCCTGCCAACGCACCACACCCTGCCAACGCACCACACCCTGCCAACGCACCACACCCTGCCAACGCACCACACCCTGCCAACGCACCACACCCTGCCAACGCACCACACCCTGCCAACGCACCACACCCTGCCAACGCACCACACCCTGCCAACGCACCACACCCTGCCAACGCACCACACCCTGCCAACGCACTTCATAATGTAGAGGATAATTAGAACAATTCCAAACCATTTCACCAAAGGAAAATCTTTGTTTGACAAACAATGTGTTTATTTTGAGGATGTAATAAGTACTGTCATGGAGATAAAAGGGAACCAGCAAATGTCGTATTAGGATTTTCGAAAGGATTTAAAAGATTCCACAGAAAAGGTTTGTATAGGAGGTAATGGCTGATGGAAGGGGAGGCTATATCTCCGCAGGAATTGGGGGAATTATGGAACAAGAGAATCTTCTCCTGCCATTTGGCTCATCGTGCCTGCACTGGTTCTATTCACCAGGACCAGTCTCCCACTTTTCCCGATATCCCTGATCCATTTCTATCCAGATAACCATCCAATGCCCTTCCTGAAGGTCTCAGCAGAACCATATTTCCAGGAAGTACATTCCACACCCTGACTACTTGCTTTCTCACATTACCCTTGCTTCACTCGCACGTCATTTTAAATCTATTTCCCAACTCGGGTTCTGTTTATAAACAGAGGCGGCTTCTCCCTCTCTACTCCATCCAGCCCACTTAACATTTTAAAATCATCAAATCAGATCTCCTCCTATCCTTTTTTGCTGAATGGAGAGAACATTTCCAATCTATCTTCAACAGACAGGAGGGAGAAAGTCCCATTTTACCAGAGGACACAGGGGTAGAGAACCAGGGCAGCAGGACGCTGGGGGTGAATCTGTGGAATCTTTCACGGAGAGCTCAGCCGAGGCTGACTCAGTAAGTTTACTCAGACAGTAAAGGGATCACTGGCTATGCTGAAAAGTGTTGCTTGGATTGTAGATCTACAGCCTAGAGAGAGGCACTTTGACCCATTACACCAATGTCAGCTCAAAACAAGCAAACTATTCCGACTCCTTCAATCAGCTACGACCTCATTAATTGGCTCTTTCTGCATTTACAATTACAGACCAAGATGAAGTGACGGACAGTAATGTGATGGTGATCCAAAGCCGGGGAGGGGGGGGGGGGGGGGGGGGGTGGGGGTTTGGGGGCTGTCGGGAGGACCCAGAGACTGCTCCCGTTCAGGAAGAGGCCAATGGAGCGGCACGTGGGCAATCCGAGATTATTCACTTTACTCAAAGTTAGAACAACACAATATTTATAAAGAAAAGTGCAATATTTGTAAATGTCGATGTTCAGAGATTTGTCACAATTTATAAATAAGATTCCTTTATGACTTGGAGGAGGTGGTTGAGGGGTGGGTTAGTAAATTTACAGATGACACTAAGGTTGGAGGTATCGTCGATAGAATCGAGGGCTACTGCAGGCTGCAGCGCGACACAGACAGGATACAGAGCTGGGCTGAGAAATGGCAGATGGAGTTCAACCTGGATAAATGCAAAGTGATGCATTTTGGAAGGTCAAACTCGAATCCTGAATATAGGATTAAAGACAGGATTCTTGGCATTGTGGAGGAACAGAGGGATCTGGGTGTGCAAGTACATGGATCCCTCAAAGTTGCCATCCAAGTGGATAGGGTTAGGAAAGCATATGGCGTTTTGGCTTTCATTAACAGGGGGATCGAGGTTTTGCTGCAGCTCTACAAGTCCCTGGTGAGAACACACTTGGAATATTGTGTCCAGTTCTGGTCACCCTACTATAGGAAAGATACAGAGGCTTTGGAGAGGGTGCAAAGAAGGTTTACCAGGATGCTGCCTGGACTGGAGGGCTTGTCTTGTTGAATAAGCGCTATGTTTTCTCTCTGGAGAGAAGGAGGAAGAGAGGAGACCTGATCGAGGTGTACAAGATAATGAGAGACATGGATAGAGTATCGAAGGAATTGGGGAACAAGTGGGGACAGTGAAGCAGATAACATGCCGTTTTCCCACCCATCAGCAAATTCTGTGACGATTCCATGGGTTCCTTGATCAGAAGGTAATTATGGATTATAAACATTCAGGTCCCCCACACCAACTCCCAATCAACATTCCTGCAATTCCCTCACATGGTTCCACACTGAATCCCACTGGTGCCTGCTCTGTCCACAGCTTCCAACTATTAGTCTCACTCTGTCCCAGTCTGCTCATCCTCAGCCACCTATAATCCCCTGAGTCACAGTCAGCCTGGTTAAACACAGGTCACTCACGAGAGGAGGGGAGAGTACTCCTTAGTCAGGTCTAACCCGGGACAGTGAGGCAGGATCAAAGTGATTTCACTAGCTCTTGGGGAAAATTATTCTGAGCATACTTTGTAGGACTGACTGGGGGAAAGGGCTAAAAGGGGTCGGGGGGAGGAGGGCAAGCTGAAGGGGTCAGGGGGGAGGGAGGGCAAGCTGAAGGGGTTGGTTGAATAACTGAGATCAGACTCAGGTGGGAGCGGGGGTTGGGAGGACACCCACCTGTCAAATACCGTGGGAGGAGCTGATCCTGACTCCCCACCTGCTGAATCCGAGCAGTTAGAGTGAGGGAGCCTGGCTAACAAAGGTAAGGGAGGGTCCAGGCAGGGGGGAGAGGGAGGGTCCAGGCAGGGGGGAGAGGGAGGGTCCAGGCAGGGGGGAGACAGGAGTTCCAGGATGGAGAAATCAGGGGTCTTCATGGTCTCAAAGATGATCCCATCATCCATCAGGGTTGAGGTAAAGAAGTTCTGTAATCTCCTCAGCCTCTCTTCAGCCAATTGGCCAGCCCGGCATCCACTCGGCTTCTCTTCAGCCAATCAGCTGACTTCGCTCTGCTGGGTCAGGAAAATTCTTCAAGGTGTGATCCTGAATCAGAACACGATAGTCACAACAAGCTCTGAAAACCACGTTGGGATCAATTCCCAACTGATCTCCAACCCACTGCTCCCACACAGCCCTCCCTCTGGCCTGCCTGCCTAAACCCCAAAACCCAAATACCAGCCACAAACCAACCCAACCCATTCCCCAGCTCCTCCCCACCAGAAAGAGTGGCCTTTCTCTCAGTCATCATTTGGACAACAGTGTGCAGAGAAGGAGAGGTCCCACCCATTGGGTCACCCCATCAGCAAACAGCTCATAACAGAAGCAGTCTCTCAGCCTGGACAGCAGATTAGCTATAAATAGGAACCAGGGAACCAGGGAGGGGATGACAACCTGTACCGAGTGGAGTGTCACTGTGATTGGTACTGGGGCCACACTCCAATCCAGTACACAGGATATTAATCACCTGGATGACCCTGTGCAGGAATGTCCCAGTTAACCGGTAACAGGGAAGGCCAATGGAATGGAGTATAAAACTAGAGAGTGGAAAATGTGTTGCTGGAAAAGCTCAGCAGGTCAGGCAGCATCCAAGGAGCAGGAGAGTCATTCCTTAAGAAGGGCTCATGCCCGAAACGTCGATTCTCCTGCTCCTTGGATGCTGCCTGACCTGCTGCGCTTTTCCAGCAACACATTTTCAGCTCAGATCTCCAGCATCTGCAGTCCTCACTTTCTCCTTTAAAACCATACAACACACAAGACAGAGCACAGCTGGAGTGCTGGGAGAGTTTTGGTCCCTTCTATAATGAAAGGTGGACTGGCATTGCAGACAAAATGATAAAAGAGTACTCTCATGTGTTCTTACTCGGGAGAAAGAGGATGTATTGGCAGAAAACCGGCTGCAAGGTGTTTGAGAAGAGAGATTTCCAGGTCTGGCTGAGTTGTATTCCTGGTTGCCGTGGGAGATGAGGGAGGCAATCACAGGGGCTCTGATCCAAATGTTTAATTCCTCTCTGGCCACAGGGAAGATGCCAAAGGGCTGGAGAACAGCTAATGTTTCCTGTCCACTGTTCAAGAAGAGTAGCATAGAGAGATGGGGGAATTACTGACCAGTGAGTCTCACATCACTGGGAGGAAAACACATGGTGACAATTCGGAAGGAGGGAATTAATCTCCATTTAGAGAGGTATGGTTTTTGTCTGTAGGAGATCAGGCCGAACAAATCTGGTTGAGGTTGTGACTAAGTGTGTAGGTGAGGGTGGAGCAGTTGATGTAGTTTGTATGGATTTCAACACGGGCTTAAAGAAAGGTCCCAGCTGGGAGACTGATCACAAAGTAAAAGATCAAGGAACCTCGGGAGCTGGCGAGGTGGATCCAAAATGGGATGAGTGGTGGGGGGGGCTTGGTCAGGTCAGGAGGCAGAGGGGATACTGGCCTACATCAGTCAAGGGGGGAGATAATAAGAGCAGGGAGGGGAGGTTGGGGCTCTCCAGGAGTTTGGTGAGGCCACACCTGGGGGATTGTGCTGCTCTGGTTCCCACACAATAGAAAAGGGGGGGGGGGGGTTTAACTTGGAGATTTAGAGGGGGACAGGGGTCTGGAAGCACAGCCCAGGAGGGGAGCAAGGCAGATATACTCACAACCTTAAAAACATACTCTGATGAGAACGTGAATCATCATCTTGGAGACAGCGAGGACTGTAGATGCTGGAGATCAGAAAAGCTCCTGCCTGAAACATCGATTCTCCTGCTCCACAGATGCTGCCTGACCTGCTGTGCTTTTCCAGCACCACTCTCTCAACTCAAAATGTCATAACGTTCTAGGATATGGGCCAAGTGCAGGAGGGTAGGATTACTGTAGATATAGAGTAGCTTGGTCAGCACAGACTTAACAGGCCGAAGAGTCACTTCTGTAGGATTCTACAATTTGGAAGAAATGTGGGCAGGGACAGCAAACAGCCGACAGAGATTGAAAGGGGACAGCTACTCTGACAAGTCACATTCTAGAAGTTTCCACACCCTATTGCAACCTCCCCTACCACCTCAAATCATCCACATACAAAAAACAACCTTCCCTCGACCTCTCCCCTCAGTCTTACCCCCACATAACACCTCATGGCCTAAACTCTTACCCCAGTCGAGTTGGAACACTCACCTCTCCCACACCATCACCATCCCCCAACCAGGCCCAGCCTCTCCCTCAACTTCATCCACTCCACCTGAAGCTAATTAATGATCAGCTGCAGATTCTCCACCACCTCATTCCCATATTAACCCTCCAGACCCCACAGTTCCCCTCATTATCCTCCCTGTGGTCCCAGAACATTTTAACATGATTATCCCTCCAACAATGCCCATTCCCTCAACACTGACTCTCTGACACTACCCACTCCCTCAGCGCTGACCCTCCGACAGTGCTGCACTCCCTCAGCACTGACCCTCCGACAGTGTGGCTCTCCCTCAGTACTGACCCTCCGACAGTGTCAACTCCCTCAGCACTGACCCTCCGACAGTGCCCACTCCCTTAGCACTGACCCTCCAACAGTGCAGCACTCCCTCAGCACTGACCCTTTAACAGTGCCCACACCCTTAGCACTGACCCTCCGACAGTGTCAACTCCCTCAGCACTGACCCTCCGACAGTGCCCACTCCCTCATCACTGACCCTCCGACAGTGCCCACTCCCTCAGCACTGACCCTCCGACAGTGCGGCGCTCCCTCAGCACTGACCCTCTGACAGTGCCCACTCCCTCAGCACTGACCCTCCGACAGTGCAGCGCTCCCTCAACACTGACCCTCCGACAGTGCGGCGCTCCCTCAGCACTGACCCTCCGACAGTGCGGCGCTCCCTCAGCACTGCCCCTCCAACAGTGCGGCACTCCCTCAGCACTGACCCTCTGACAGTGCGGCACTCCCTCAGCACTGACCCTCTGACAGTGCGGCACTCCCTCAGCACTGACCCTCCGACAGTGCCCACTCCCTCAGCACTGACCCTCCGACAGTGCAGCGCTCCCTCAACACTGACCCTCCGACAGTGCGGCGCTCCCTCAGCACTGACCCTCCGACAGTGCGGCGCTCCCTCAGCACTGACCCTCCGACACTGCCCACTCCCTCAGCACTGACCCTCCAACAGTGCGGGGCTTCCTCAGCACTGACCCTCCGACAGTGCGGCACTCCCTCAGCACTGACCCTCTGACAGTGTGGTACTCCCTCAGCGCTGACCCTCCGACAGTGCCCACTCCCTCAGCATTGACCCTCTGACAGTGCCCACTCCCTCAGCATTGACCCTCTGACAGTGCGGCGCTCCCTCAGCGCTGACCCTCCGACAGTGCGGCACTCCCTCAGCACTGACCTCCGTCAGTGCGGCGCTTCCTCAGCACTGACCCTCCGACAGTGCTGCGCTCCCTCAGCGCTGACCCTCCGACAGTGCCCACTCCCTCAGCATTGACCCTGTGACAGTGCCCACTCCCTCAGCACTGACCCTCTGACAGTGCGGCACTCCCTCAGCCCTGACCCTTCGACAGTGCGACACTCCCTCAGCACTGACCCTTCGACAGTGCGGCACTCCCTCGGTACTGACCCTCCGACAGTGCGGCACTCCCTCGGTACTGACCCTCCGACAATGTCCACTCCCTGAGCGCTGACCCTCTGACAGTGCGGCACTTACTCAGCACTGACCATCCGAAAGTGCGGCGCTCCCTCAGCACTGACCCTCTGACAGTGGATGTGGGATGACGTTCCTGGCTGGGCTAACATTAATTCCAATGCCTAATTGCCCAGAGGGCAGTTCAGTGTCACCCACATTGCTGTGGGTGTGGACACACATAAAGACTAGACCAGTTACAATATAGAACATAGAAAGGTACGGCACAGAACAGGCCCTTTGGCCCACGATGTTGTGCCGAGGTTTAATCCTAATGTAAAATACAGTAACTTAACCTACGCATCCCTCAACTCACTGCTATCCATGTACATGTCCAACAGTCACTTAAATGTCCCCAATGACTTTGCTTCCACCACCACAGCTGGCAACGCATTCCATGCATTCACAACTCTCTGCGTAAAGAACCTTCCTCTGACATCTCCTTTATACCTTCCTTCAAATATCTTCAAACTGTGACTCCTCGTACCAGTCAATCCTGCCCTGGGGAAAAGTCTCTGGCCATTGACTCTATCTATTCCTCTCATTATTTTGTACACCTCGATCAGGTCTCCTCTCTTCCTCCTTCTCTCCAGAGAGAAAAACATAGCGCTTATTCAACCTTTCTTCATAAGACAAGCCCTCCAGTCCAGGCAGCATCCTGGTAAACCTTCTTTGCACCCTCTCCGAAGCCTCTGTATCTTTCCTATAGTAGGGCGACCAGAACTGGACACAATATTCCAAGTGTGGTCTCACCAGGGACTTGTAGAGCTGCAGCAAAACCTCACGGCTCTTAAACTCGATCCCCCTGTTAATGAAAGCCAAAACACCATATGCTTTCTTAATAACCCTATCCACTTGGATGGCAACTTTGAGGGATCCATGTACTTGCACACCCAGACCCCTCTGTTCCTCCACACTGCCAAGAATCCTATCTTTAATCCTATATTTAGCATTCAAGTTCCACCTTCCAAAATGCATCACTTCGCATTTATCCAGGTTGAACTCCATCTGCCATTTCTCAGCCCAGCTCTGCATCCTGTCTATGTCTCGCAGCAGCCTGCAGTAGCCCTCTATACTATCGACGACACCTTCAACCTCAGTCTCATCTGCAAATTTACTAACCCACCCCTCAACCTCCTCATCCAAGTCATTTATAAAAACTACAAAGAACAGAGGCCCAAGAACAGAGCCCTGTGGGACCCCACTCAATGCTCACCTCAAGGCAGAATATTTTCCATCTCCAACCACTCTCTGCCTTCTGTCAGCCAGCCAATTCTGAATCCAGATAGCCAATTCTTCCTCTATCCCATACTTCCTGACTTTATATATGAGCCTACCATGGGGAACCTTATCAAATGCTTTGCTGAAGTCCGGATCCACCACATCTACTGCTCGACCATTGTCAACTTGTCTTGACACCTCCTCAAAGAACTCAGTAAGATTTGTGAGACATGACCTGCCCCTCACAAAGCCATCCTGACTGCCTTTAATCACACTATGCTTTGCCAAATAGTCATAGATCCTATCCCTCCGAATTCTTTCCAAAACTTGGCTGATCACAAATGTAAGACTGACTGGTCTGAAATTGCCAGGGATTTCCCTATTACCCTTGAAAAGCGAAACAACATTCGCCTCCTTCCAATCCTCTGGTACGACTCTTGTGGAGAGTGAGGAGGCAAATATCCTCTCCAGCGGCTTCGCAACCTCCTTTCTCGCTTCCCGGAGCAGCCTAGGATACATCTGGTCTGGCCCTGGAGACTTATCAGTCTTTAATGTTTTCCAAAATTTCTAGCACATCAACTTTATCAATCTTGATCTGGTCAAGACTGTATCTCAGCTCCTCTAAGTTTTCATTTACAACAGTTCCCTCTCCTTGGTGAAAACCGAAGCAAAAAACTCATTTAGGGCTTCCCCCTATCTGCTCAGACTCCACACACAAGTTCCCTCTGCTATCCCTGATCGGCTCTACCTTCTCCCTGATCATTCTCTTATTCTTCACATATGAGTAAAACGCCTTTGGGTTCTCCCTAATCCTTCCTGCCAGGCCTTTCTCATGCCCCCTCTCCTCAGTCCATTTCTGAGCTCCTTTCTAGCAAGCCTGTAATCCTCTAAAGCTGTGCTAGATCTTTGCTTCCTCCACCTTACATAAGCTGCCTTCTTCCTTTTGACGAGAAGCTCCTCTGTTCTCGTCATCCAAGGTTCCTTAATCTTACCCCTTCTTACCTGTCTCAGAGGAACAAATTCCTGCATCACTCACAACACCTGCCTAAACAGTCTCCACATGTCTGCTGTGTCCTTTCTGAATAATTGCTCCCAGTCTGTATTTCCCAACTCCTGTCTGATAGCGTCATAATTTCCTTTTCCCCAATTAAATATCTTCCCTCGGTAACTGCTCCTTTCCCTTTCCAAGGCTATGCTAAATGTGAGGCAGTTGTGATCACTGTCCCCAAAGTGCTCTCCCACTGTGAGATCTGACACTTGTCCTGGCTAGTTGCAGAACACCAAATCCAGAATGGCCTCTCCCCTCGTTGGTCTGTCTACATACTGAGTAAGGAAACCCTCCTGAACTCACCTGACAAAAAAAGGTTCCATCCAAACCATCTGCCCTAAGGAGGTTCCAGTCGATATTGGGAAAGTTGAAGTCAGCCATAACAACAACCCTGCTACATCTACATTTTTCCAAAATCTACCGACCTCAATCCCTCTACTGCTATTAGGTGGCCTGTAGAAAACCCCCAATGTGGTGGATGTTCCCTTAATATTCCTAACTCCCACCCATACTGACTCAGTAGACAAACCTTCCTCAACAACCTTCGTTTCTGTCGCCGTGATGCACTCTCTGATTAGCAATGTTGCACCCCCTCCTCTTATTCCACTCTTACTGTTCTTTTTAAACGTTTTAAACCCTGGAAAGTCAAGCAACCATTCCTGCCCCTGTGAAACTCCCGTCTCCGTTATGGCCACAACATCGTAGCCCCACATACTGATACTCTAAGTTCGTCACTCTTATTTTGGACACTCCTTGCATTAAAGCAGACACACTTTAACCAATCCCTTTGTTTCATCGCGTGAGAAACCTTCCTGATAGATTCAATGCATCCTGCTATTGCCCTGTCTGTAACTGACCCCCTCTCAGACATGTGGCTCTGATTCCCACCCCCCTTCCCCAAACTTCCTTCCCTAAAGGATGTGAGTGATACAGATAGGTTTCTTCAACAATAGTTTTATGGTCATCATTAGACTTATAATTCTGGATTGGTTTTTGAGTTCAAATTCCACCATTTGCTGAGGTAAATTTGAACTTAGCCCCCTCAATACTCCCTTTGTTTCTGGATCAATACTCTCGTGAAAAAACTTTTTCATTTGATTTGATTTATTATTGTCACAGTATCGGGGGACAGTGAGAAGTTTTGTTTTGTGTGGAGTACAGACAGATCAAACAATACGAAGGTCATCGGGTGATGGGACACAGTGAGGAATACAGGGTCACAGTTACACAGGAGGTACCCAAAGAGCAAGATCAACACTCCATCTGGATTTAGAGAGGTCCATTCGGCAGTCTCGTAACAGCAGGGAAACAGCTGTACCTCAACCTGTTGGTCCACGTTGAAGTTTCTGGACCTTCCAGCTGACTGAAGAGGTTGGAACAGAATATGACTGGGTCTGATGATGTTGGCTGCTTTTGCATGGCAATGAGACAAGTAAATGGAGTCCATGGATGGGAGGTTGGCTTCTGTGATGCTCTGGGCTTTGCACACAATCTTCTGTAGCTTCTTACAGTCCTGGGCAAAGCACATGCCATTCCGGCCTGTTATGCCCCCGGACAGTCTGCTTTCTATGGTGCATCTGCACAAGCAGGTGAGGGTCCTTATGGACATGCCAAATTCCCTGAGACATCTGAGGAAGAGGTGCTGTTGTGCCTTCTTGACTATCACATCCACGTGGGACATCCAGAACAGGCTGTCCACTCTGTTGGTGCAGATCGGAGGGAGTGGGGGAGTGGTGTTCTCATCCTTTCTTTCTGAAGTTAATGATTACTTCTTTACTTTGGCCAGCTTTGAGAGAGATTGATTTTATTGCACCATAACACCAAGCTCTCTACCTCCTTTCTGTATTCTGACTCATCATTATTTGGCATCCGTCCTACCATGGTGGTGTCATCAGCAAACCTGTAGATGCTGGTCGTTTGGGACTTGACTGCACAGTCGTGGGTGTACAAGGAGTACAGTAGGGAGCTGAGAACATACGCTTTGGGAGGGTGCGGGGGAGGGGGGGGGCTTCTGTGTTGAGGGTTCTCATGGGGGAAGTGCAGTTGTCTGTCTTCATTGATTGGAGTCTATGGATCAGGAAGCTGAGGAACCAATGCAGAGGGAAGAGACAAGACCAAGGTCTCAGAGTTTTGAGATCAGTCTAGAAGGAATAATGGTGTTGAAGGGGGAGCTGTAGTCAATGAGCAGGAGTCTGACACATGGGTGACCTGGTTGTCTAGATGTTTCAGGGATGACTGCAGGGCTCCAGAAATAGCCCCTGCTGTGGATCTATTATGTTGGTAGGCAAATTGCAGGAGATTGAGGCAGGCTGGAAGGCTAGAGTTGATGTTTGCCATGACCATTCTCTCATGGTACTTCATGATTCTGGAGGTCACAGCCACTGGGCAGTAGTCATTAAGGCATGTTGCATGTGCTTTCTTAAGTATCAGAATGATGGTCTTTTTGAAGCAGGTGGGGACTTGGGCTTGTAGGAGGGAGAGATTGAAGATATCAGTGGACACCTCCACTGGCTGGTCCACACAGGGTCTGAGTGCACAGCTGGGAACACCATCTGGGCCACTTGCTTCCCTCGGGTTCACTCTCAGGAAGGCAGTGACTGAGGGAACAGGTCCATCCGGGACTCAGGGGGAAGGTGACTCCACACCCCTGACAATCCAATCAAAGTGAAAATCAAAGGCATTGAGCACAGCAGGGAGGCGTGTGTTTTTATCTGATATTTTGCTCTGCTTCATTTTGTAACCAGTTATGTCATGTCGACCTTGTTGGGTGTCTGTTTGGATCTGTCAGCTCTCTACTTTGAATATCAAGGGACAGTGGTTCGATTGTCCCTTATTGGTGAGGGCCATTGTCTGGCATTTGTGTGGCACGAACGTGAGTTACCACTCGTCATCCCAAGCCTGGAGATTGTCCAGAACTTGCTGCATTTGATCACTAACTGCTCCAGTGTCTGAGGAGTTGTGAATGGTGCTGAACCATCAGCGAACATTCCCACTTCTGACCTTATGACAGAGGGAAGGTGATTGATGAAGCAGCTGAAGATGGTTGGGCCTGGGACACTCCCCTGAGGGACTCCTGCAGAGATGTCCTGGAGCTGAGATGACTGACCCTCCAACAACCACAACCATCTTCCTGTGTGTCAGGTCTGACTCTAACCAGTGGAGAGTTTGACCCCCATACCCATTGATTCCAGTTTTGCTCGGGGGTCCTTGATGTCACACTCGGTCGAATGCAGCCTTGATATCAAGGACTGTCCCTCTCCCCTCCCCTCTGGAACTCAGCTCCTTTGCCCATGTTTGACCCAAGGCTGGAATGAGGTCAGGAGCTGGGTGACCCTGTGGGGAACCCAAACTGGGTGTCACTGAGCAGGTTGTTGCTGAGTGGGTGCTGCTTGATAGCTCTGTTACTGACCCCTTCCATCACGTTACTGAGGATCGAGAGGAGACTGATGGGGCAGGAATTGGCCAGGTTGGATTTGTCCTGCTTTTTGTGTACAGGACATACCTGGGCAATTCCCCACATTGTCAGGTAGTTGCCAGTGTTGTAACTGGACTGAAACAGCTTGACGAGGGGAGCAGCAAGTTCTGAAGCACACGTCTTCAGTACTATTGCGGGAACGTTATCAGGGCCTATTGCTTTTGCAGTATCCAGTGCCTCCAGCCATTCCTTGATATCACGTGGAGTGAATCGAATTGTTTGGAGACTGTATCTGTGATGCGGGGGATCACTGGAGGAGCCCGAGATGGATCATCCACTTGGCATTTCTGACTGAAGGTTACTGCAAATATTTCAGCCTTATCTTTTGCACTGATGTGCTGGGCTCCTCTATCATTGAGGATGGGGATATTTGTAGAGTCTTCTCCTCCATTGAGTTGTTGAATTATCCACCACCATTCATGACTGGATGTGGAAGGACTGCAGAGCTTAGATCTGATCCTTTGGTTGTGGGATCGTTTAGCTCTATCGCTTGCTGTTTATGCCATTTGGCAAGTAGTCCTATTTGGTGTCTTCACCAGGTTGACACCTCATTTTTAGATCTGCCTGGTGCTGCTCTTGGCATGCCCTTCTGCACTCTCCATTGAACCAGGGTTGATCCCCTGACTTGATGGTAGTGGTTGAATGGGGGATATGCTGGGCCATGAGATTACAGATTGTGCTGGTTCTGTTGATGGTCCACAGTGCATCGTGGACACCCAGTGTTTAGCTGCTAGATCGGTTCAAGGTCTGTCCCATTTAGCACAGTAATAGTGCCACACAACACGGTGGAGGTACTTCTCAATGTGAAGGCGAGACTTTGTCTCCACAAGGACAGTGAGGTGGTCACTTTTACCGATACTGTCATGGACACATGCTTCTGCAGCCGGAAGATTAGAAAGGATGAGGTCAAGAGTGTTTTTTCCACTTGTTGATACTTTTACCACCTGCTGCAGACCCAGTCGGACCGTTATATCCTTTAGGATCTGACCAGCTCGATCAGTAATGCTGCTGCCGAGCCACTCTTGGTGGTGAACATTGAAATCTCCCACCCAGAATCCATTTTGTGCTCTTCCCACCCCCTGTGCTTCATCCAAGTGTTGTTTAATATGGAGGATACTGATCAGCCGAAGGAGGACGGTACATGGTAACCAGTAAGAGGTTTCCTTGCTCATGTTTAACCTGAAACCATGAGACCTCATGGAGTCCGGAGTCAATGTGAAGGACTCCCAGGGAAACTCTCTCCCAGCTGTATCCCACTGTGCCACCACCTCTGCTGGGTCTGTCCTGCCGGTGGAACAGGACTTATCTTAGGATGGTAATGGTCGTGTCTGGCGTGTTATCTGTAAGGTATGATTCCATAAGAATGACTATGTTGGGCTGTTGCTTGACTCGTCTGTGAGACAGCTCTCCCAATTTCGGCTGTCGCCCCCAGATGTTTGTGAGGAGGACATTGCTGGGTCAACAGGGTTGTATCTGCTGCTGTCTTCTCCGGTGCCCAGGTCAATGTCAGGTGATCCATCTGGTTTCATTTCTTTCAGACTTTGTAGTGATTGGCACAACTGAGTGGCTTGCTCGGTCATTTCAGAGAGTCAAACACATTGCTATGGGTCTGGAGTCACATAGTTGAGAGAGTGGTGCTGGAAAAGCACAGAAGGTCAGGCAGCATCCAAAGAGCAGGAGAATCAATGTTTCAGGCATAAGCCCTTCACCGGGATTTTTCTCCTGGAGTTGCATGTAGGCAAGACCAGCTGAGGACAGCAGTGAACCTAATGGATTTTTCCAACAATCAACACTGGCTTTATCATCATCTGGGGATTCTGGCTTTCAGATATTTTTGATTGAATTCAAATTCCACCATCTGCCATGGCAGGATTTGAACCGGGGTTTCCTGGGTCTCTAGATTAATAGTCCAACAATTTTACAACCAGACTGTCACCTCCCTGTTTGAATCATTAATGTCTTCACAGTGGACAAAGGGAGGCAGAGGGAGAGGATGTCAAGGTGAGTCTAAAGTCACATGAGACAAAGTCATTGTCCACCTGGTTCATTTACGATCCTTTTTGGGGTGCTGTTCCTTTGTCAACAGGAAACACACAGGCACAGAATTTATAGGTGAAGAGATAAAAGCAAGATAATTGGGGTCATAGAGATGTACAGCATGGAAACAGACCCTTCGGTCCAACCCGTCCATGCTGACCAGATATCTCAACCCAATCTAGTCCCACCTGTCAGCACCCGGCCCATATCCCTCCAAACCCTTCCTATTCATATACCCATCCAAATGCCTCTTAAATGTTGCAATTGTACCAGCCTCCACCACTTCCTCTGGCAGCTCATTCCATACACGTACCACCCTCTGTGTGAAAAAGTTGCCCCTTAGGTCTCTTTTATATCTTTCCCCTCTTACCCTAAACCTTTGTCCTCTAGTTCTGGACTCCCCGACCCCAGGGATGAGATTTGTCTATTTACCCTATCCATGCCCCTCATAATTTTGTAAACCTCTATAAGATCACCCCTCAGCCTCCGACACTCCAGGGAAAACAGCCCCAGCCTGTTCAGCCTCTCCCTGTAGCTCAAATCCTCCAACCCTGGCAATATCCTTGTAAATCTTTTCTGAACCCTTTCAAGTTTCACAACATCTTTCCAATAGGAAGGAGAGCAGAATTGCACGCAATATTCCAACAGTGGCCTAACCAATGTCTTGTACAGCTGCAACATGACCTCCCAACTCCTGTACTCAATACTCTGACCAATAAAGGAAAGCATACCAAACGCCTTCTTCACTATCCTATCTACCTGCGACTCCACTTTCAAGGAGCTATGAACCTGCACTCCAAGGTCTCTTTGTTCAGCAACACTCCCTCGGACCTTACCATTAAGTATATAAGTCCTGCTAAGATTTGCTTTCCCAAAATGCAGCACCTCACATTTATCTGAATTAAACTCCATCTGCCACTTCTCAGCCCATTGGCCCATCTGGTCAAGATCCTGTTGTAATCTGAGGTAACCTTCTTCACTGTCCACTACACCTCCAATTTTGGTGTCATCTGCAAATTTACTAACTGTACCTCTTATGCTCGCATCCAAATCATTTATGTAAATGACAAAAAGTAGAGGACCCAGCACCGATCCTTGTGGCACTCCACTGGTCACAGGCCTCCAGTCTGAAAAACAACCCTCCACCACCACCCTCTGTCTTCTACCTTTGAGCCAGTTCTGTATCCAAATGGCTAGTTCTCCCTGTATTCCATGAGATCTAACCTTGCTCATCAGTCTCCCAAGGGGAACCTTGTCGAACGCCTTACTGAAGTCCATATAGATCACACCTACTACTCTGCCCTCATCAATCCTCTTTGTTACTTCCTCAAAAAACTCAATCAAGTTTGTGAGACATGATTTCCCAGACACAAAGCCATGTTGACTATCCCTAATCAGTTCTTGCCTTTCCAAATACATGTACATCCTGTCCCTCAGGATTCCCTCCAACAACTTGCCCACCACTGAGGTCAGACTCACTGGTCTATAGTTCCCTGGCTTGTCTTTACCACCCTTCTTAAACAGTGGCACCACGTTTGCCAACCTCCAGTCTTCCAGTACCTCACCAGTTTCTCAATTTCCCTCTGACTATTAGGGGGTCTATAATACAATCCCAATAAGGTGATCATCCCTTTCTTATTTCTCAGTTCCACCCAAATAACTTCCCTGGATGTATTTCCGGGAATATCCTCCCTCAGCACAGCTGTAATGCTATCCCTTATCAAAAATGCCACTTCCCCTCATTGCTTGACTCCCTTTCTATCCTTCCTGGAACATTAAGCTGCCTGTCCTGCCCATCCCTGAGCCCTGGGTCAGATGAAGTTGAAAAGGTGAGGGTTTGCCAAGGAGTTCGGAGATTGAGGAGTCAGGCTTTGTTCACAGACTGGATTGGACTGGTTAACGACTTGTTCTCCAATCTGTTTGTGATCACAAAACATTGATTGAGAGCAAACAGGGCAAACTCCAATTCAGGATGTGTGACCCTGAGCTATCGGTAATCAGCAACTGCACCACGATATCAAACAATATTCAGTTCAAGATCACTCAGGTCTTGTTCAAACAGCTCACACAGGAGGCTACAGAACCCAACCGACGCAAGGATACATCTGGAAACACCGGAACATCGGACTTTCGAAACCCAGAACGCTGAGAACACAGAAGTTTCAGGTAGGATTTCAACAGAACTTTGACAAGTCTTTCTACAATCTACCAAAACACAGACCCTCACTGGGGAACAGTCACACACACACACTGACTCTCACTGGGGGACAGTCCCACACACACTGACCCTCACTGGGGTACAGTCCCACACACACTGACTCTCACTGGGGGACAGTCCCACACACACTGACTCTCACTGGGGGACAGTCCCACACACACAGACCCTCACTGGGGGACAGTCCCACACACACTGACTCTCACTGGGGGACAGTCCCACACACACTGACCCTCACTGGGGTACAGTCCCACACACACACTGACTCTCACTGGGGTACAGTCTCACACACACTGACTCTCACTGGGGGACAGTCCCACACACACTGACTCTCACTGGGGTACAGTCCCCCACACACTGACCCTCACTGGGGGACAGTCCCACACACACACTGACCCTCACTGGGGGACAGTCCCACACACACTGACCCTCACTGGGGTACAGTCCCACACACACTGACTCTCACTGGGGGACAGTCCCACACACACTGACTCTCACTGGGGGACAGTCCCACACACAGACCCTCACTGGGGGACAGTCCCACACACACTGACTCTCACTGGGGGACAGTCCCACACACACTGACTCTCACTGGGGGACAGTCCCACACACACTGACTCTCACTGGGGGACAGTCCCACACACACTGACTCTCACTGGGGGACAGTCCCACACACACTGACTCTCACTGGGGTACAGTCCCACACACACTGACTCTCACTGGGGGACAGTCCCACACACACTGACTCTCACTGGGGGACAGTCCCACACACACTGACTCTCACTGGGGGACAGTCCCACACACACAGACCCTCACTGGGGGACAGTCCCACACACACTGACTCTCACTGGGGTATAGTCCCACACACACACTGACTCTCACTGGGGGACAGTCCCACACACACTGACTCTCTCTGGGGGACAGTCCCACACACACTGACTCTCACTGGGGTACAGTCCCACACACACTGACTCTCACTGGGGTACAGTCCCACACACACTGACTCTCACTGGGGGACAGTCCCACACACACTGACTCTCACTGGGGGACAGTCCCACACACACAGACCCTCACTGGGGGACAGTCCCACACACACTGACCCTCACTGGGGTACAGTCCAACACACACACTGACTCTCACTGGGGTACAGTCCCACACACACTGACTCTCACTGGGGTACAGTCCCACACACACTGACTCTCACTGGGGTACAGTCCCACACACACTGACCCTCACTGTGGGACAGTCCCACACTCACACTGACTCCATCTGGGATATAGATTTGATCACCCACAGTTTGGTCCTTTCACTGTCTATCCTCTTTCTCTGGATGGTGAGGAAGTTGGCTCAACCTGAAGGTGGTGATCATTTTTAACCTGCTGTGTTGTATCCAGATGATTCAGAAGGATCGAGGTTAATGCAGTGATTCAATGTTGTATTGGTGACTGAGCTGTGATGCTGTGAACTGTGAGGGAAGCAGTTCCCAGTGCCCAAGTGGTGAAGGTGCAGCACAGTGAATCTCGAGGGATCTTGCAGCTGCATGAGGTGTTTCTAGAAGCAGATGGATAGGGCCCTCTGCCTCCGAGTGGATGGAATGTCCAAAATGGGATTGTGCTGCCAGTGAGATCCCCTGTCCTTCTCCAGCCTTTTCTACACACGACTCCAAATCCCTACAATGTGGAAGCAGGCCAGTCGGCCCATCGAGTCCACACCAGCCCTCTAAGGAGCATTTCACCCTGTTGCATCCCCTACCCTCTCCCAGTAACTCTTCATTTCCCATCACCAATCCACCCTAACCCTCACATTTTTGGACACTGGGAGGAAACCCACGCAGACTTGATTTGACTTCTTGTGATCACATGTACCTAAGTACAGTGAAAGGCATTGTTTGCCAACTGCAAAGACAGACCATAGTAAACAAGAGGAGAACGTGCAATCTCCATGCAGACAGTTGCCTGAGGCTGGAATCGAACCCAGGTCCCGGCACTGTGAGGCAGCAGTGCTAACCACAGAGCCATCGTACCACCAATGTATGGGATGGATCAGTCCTCTGGGCAATGAGGGATGGGCAGTCCATATTGGCTCCGACACTAATGCCCATGTCACGTGAAGGAACAGAATGACCGACTGTGTCCAGTTTTTACCGACTGAAGAAAGGGATACGCTGATATCAAACAGTTCAGGAAAGGAGCACGTGTCTGATTGCTGGGTTGTCATGGGTCAGGTTGATCCAATTCTCATTGGTGTTGACAGTGTGTTGGGGCGTGGGGGGATGGGGGGGGATGGGGGGGGTGGGGGGGGTGGGGGGGTGATCTTTTTGAAACATTAAATACCCGGTTGTTGTATCAGGTATTGAAACCTGAAGGGGTTAATTAACGAGTTGGGATGGAGAGTACCTCCCAGCAGGTGATGGGCTGTTTCTCGGAGGGAGCTGGTGTGTCAGGGAGTGTTCAATGTGTGAATAAATAAACATGAACTCACTCTGAAGTTCACGCTGAGTGTTCACAAATACCTGTCTCTGACATAAGGTCACTAACCTCTCGCTGTTATATCATCAGGACCCTGTTTGTCAGGATTGAATCTACCTTCAGTTAATGTTTTTGTGTGGGTCTCCTTCCCCTTGGACACTGAGTCATTCTGGTGGGATAGTGAATCTGTCCATGAGTTCCAGGGTCATATCCACAGCACAGGCAGCCAATCAATCCTCACGGAGTGTACAGAGATGAGGCTTGCCTTTGTACTAGAGACAGGGAGACCGCAGCGGGGGGAACACCACGTACTGGGCTCTGCTCTTGATGGTCGATATCACACAGGGAGGTAGCGTCTGGACTAATGACAGACAGGCACCTTATCACATGGTGAACAGTCACAAAGGGTGAGCGACCCAGTCCTACCCTACATTTCAGGGTTGTGGAATATCTTGACAAATCTGAACTCAAGTTTTTTGTCCAAAATATTTATGTGAATTATAAACTGTGCCCTGAACTTCGAGCTTTGTGACAATTGATTGATTACTGCCTTCCCAGATGTTAGCTGCACTTATTTCCCAACCTGCTTTCGTGGAATTGACTTTGTGCGGGGGCTAATCTCCCCTCAATCTCTGACCTCAACCATCCCTAAACATAAACTTATTGATCTGAACAAAACCTGTCTCTCTCTGTTACGCACACAGCAATGAACTGACCAGGACCTGTCTCATCCAAATACTTGTTCAAGGATGTGAGGTTTCCTACTGCAGCCCCCTCCCACATAGTACATCTCAGATCCCCCTACCCTCTGGGTGAAAATCCTTTTCCTCAACTTCCCTCTGAACCCCCTGGCTTTCACTTTAAGGTTATACTCCCCCCCCCCCTCCCTTTGTTATTGATCCTTTGACTCTGCTTTCTATCCACCCTCATCATCTTATACACCTCCCCCCTCAGCCCTCTCTGCAAATCCAGCCTCTCTCCATCACTGAGATGCTCCAACCTGAGCAACATCCTGGTGAATCTCCTCTGCACTCCCTCCAATGCAATCACATCCTTCCTATAGTGTGGTAACCAGAGCTGCACACAGTACTCCAGCTATAGCCTCAACAAAGTCCTGTACAGCTTCAACATAACCTCCCTGCTCTTTGTTAAAGACAAGTGTCCTGTACGCCATCTTAACCACCTTCATTACTCTGTCCTGCCACCTTCAGGGATCTGTGGACAAACTTCCCAAGATCCGTCTGTTCCAGTGAGCTTCCTAGTGTCCTGCCATTCATTGAGTGCTCCCTTGTCTTGTTCCTTCTCCCAGACTGCATCCCCTCACATTTATCCGGGTTCAGTTCCATCTGTCAGTGATCTGCCCATCTGAGCAATCTGTTAATATCCTCCTCGAATCTGAGATTTCTTTCTTGGCCAAACCTTGTGTTATCCACAATCACATTCCTCACTCCTCCCACATTCCCATCAACATTGTTTCTCTAAACGACGAACAGTGAGGGTCCCCGCACAGATCCCTCTGGTTCGTCCCTGGACACTGGCCTCCAGTCACACGACCTGCCTCCAGCACCACCCTCCATCCATCCTCTGAGACCTTGAGCAAATCCAGGGAGCAGACTAATCTCCGAGAGAGACACTCTTTGTGCTTCCTGGGAAGGAAGGTGTGATGGACTTCCTGCTGCTTGGAAAACAAGCCAGCTCTCAATGTTTCTTTGTCTGAGTTGCCCTGAATTTTGAGTTTTGATGTTTCTCTTTTTGTTTCAATAGAACTTTTCATCTGTGTTTTGTGTCTGTTGTAGGTGTTGGTATGAGGGGTATACTGAGACTCCAACTGGCCTGTTTCTGGACACTATTGATTTGGAGTGATGTTAGTTTCCAATATCCTCAGACCACAGACAAGTGCCAAAATACAGCGTCAGTCTTTGCTCAGCTCCATCCCACCGAGATGAGGGCAGTTAGAACCTTCCTGCTGTCCCAGAAACACCTCAACCTTTCAACTGCAAAAAGTCAGACACTCAAGAAAAATTATATCTTCCTCATTCAACTGCAGATGCCCAAGAAGCACCACGTTCTCAGTTTCCTGAGGGGAACTGGCTGTGTCCCCAAGCGGAATGCCAAGGTGGTCATCTTTTTTGGTGCTGAGCCAGCGCCCAATGTGACTGAGTTCACCGTCGGCCCATTACCAAGACCCACCTATTACCACACTGTGCCGCTGGGGGGGAACCGGCCAATAAAGTATGCTTCACGCCCAATAACAACACTGGAGTATACCCTCCTTCTTGAGAAATTGGTGGAGGTAACCAAACCTGCAACCCTCCTCCTGAAGGAATCCAATGGATTCTGGTGGACTAACTGCAGTGACCACTGCCTGACCTTCACCGATGCTGCTCCCAGGGGTCAGAGGTCAGGAGACAGGAAGACGTGGTTCATTCTGCAGCGAGACGTGGAAGGCTTTTTCATTCACCCAATCGGCTTTGAGATTCTGTTGAACCATGAGTCTCTGAATCCCCAGGATTGGCTGGTGGAGAAGGTTTGGTTTCATGGGGAGTACTTTGACAGTGTGGACCAGCTGGTCTGGAGTTATAACCTGGGCAAGGTGAACATTTCCCCACTGCCGGAATATCAGAGCCAGGGCCTTTATTCCAGCTACACCCCCAGAGAGCACTTCCAGAGCCGCACTGAGATTCCTGGGCCCAAGCTGTACCAGCCCCAAGGGCAGAGGTACACGGTGCAAGGGAACGCAGTCCACTATTCTGGCTGGAGTTTTGCATTCAGGAGCCAGGTCACCACTGGCCTCCAGCTTTTCAATGTTCAGTTTAATGACGAACCGATCGCCTATGAGATCAGTGTCCAGGAAGCCATTGCATTTTACTCGGGCCAGAGTCCAGCGGGGATGCAGACCAAGTACATTGACACTGCCTGGGGTATGGGAAGCATGAACTATGAGCTGGCAAAAGGAATTGACTGTCCAGAGATTGCCACCTACAGAGATGTTCACCACTTTGTGGACACAGATCAGCCAATCCGCTACAAGAACGCGTTGTGTATATTTGAATATCCTACCGGCGTACCATTGAGGAGACATTTCGACAATAATTTCAAAGGAAGCTTCAATTTCTACGGGGGTCTCGAGGGCCATGTTCTGGTGATCAGATCCACCTCCACGGTCTATAATTATGATTATCTCTGGGACTTCATCTTCTACCAGAACGGGGTGATCGAGGTCAAAGTTCACACCACTGGTTATATCCACTCCACCTTCTTCACACCTGATGGGGTAAACTATGGGACTAAAGTCCATGGCTACGTCTTGGGTAATCTCCACACACACCTCATCCATTATAAGGTGGATCTGGATGTGGCAGGTAGGTTTTACACATGGTGATCTACAAGGGACAACTCAATGACACAGGACAGACGGAGTGAGGGCAGAGTGAGAGAGGGCAGAGTGAGAGAGGGCAGAGTGAGAGAGGACAGAGTGAGAGAGGACAGAGCGAGAGAGGACAGAGCGAGAGAGGACAGAGCGAGAGAGGGCAGAGCGAGAGAGGACAGAGTGAGAGAGGGCAGAGTGAGAGAGGGCAGAGTGAGAGAGGGCAGAGTGAGAGAGGACAGAGTGAGAGAGGGCAGAGTGAGAGAGGGCAGAGTGACACAGGACAGAGTGAGAGAGGGCAGAGTGAGAGAGGGCAGAGTGAGAGAGGACAGAGTGAGAGAGGACAGAGTGAGAGAGGACAGAGTGAGAGAGGGCAGAGTGACACAGGACAGAGTGAGAGAGGACAGAGTGAGAGAGGACAGAGCGAGAGAGGGCAGAGCGAGAGAGGGCAGAGCGAGAGAGGGCAGAGCGAGAGAGGACAGAGTGAGAGAGGGCAGAGTGAGAGAGGGCAGAGTGAGAGAGGGCAGAGTGAGAGAGGGCAGAGTGAGAGAGGGCAGAGTGACACAGGACAGAGTGAGAGAGGGCAGAGTGAGAGAGGGCAGAGCGAGAGAGGGCAGAGTGAGAGAGGGCAGAGCGAGAGAGGGCAGAGTGACACAGGACAGAGTGAGAGAGGGCAGAGTGAGAGAGGGCAGAGCGAGAGAGGGCAGAGTGAGAGAGGGCAGAGCGAGAGAGGGCAGAGAGAGAGAGGGCAGAGTGAGAGAGGACAGAGAGAGAGAGGGCAGAGTGACACAGGACAGAGTGAAAGAGGACAGAGTGAGAGAGGGCAGAGTGAGAGAGGGCAGAGTGAGAGAGGGCAGAGTGAGAGAGGACAGAGTGAGAGAGGACACAGTGACACAGGACAGAGTGAGAGAGGGCAGAGTGAGAGAGGACAGAGTGAGATAGGACAGAGTGAGAGAGGGCAGAGTGAGAGAGGACAGAGCGAGAGAGGACAGAGTGAGAGAGGACAGAGTGAGAGAGGACAGAGTGAGAGAGGGCAGAGTGAGAGAGGGCAGAGTGAGAGAGGACAGAGTGAGAGAGGGCAGAGCGAGAGAGGATAGAGCGAGAGAGGGCAGAGTGAGAGAGGACAGAGTGAGAGAGGGCAGAGTGAGAGAGGACAGAGTGAGAGAGGGCAGAGTGAGAGAGGGCAGAGTGAGAGAGGGCAGAGCGAGAGAGGGCAGAGTGAGAGAGGGCAGAGCGAGAGAGGACAGAGTGAGAGAGGACAGAGTGAGAGAGGGCAGAGTGAGAGAGGGCAGAGCGAGAGAGGACAGAGTGAGAGAGGGCAGAGCGAGAGAGGGCAGAGCGAGAGAGGGCAGAGAGAGAGAGGACAGAGTGAGAGAGGACAGAGTGAGAGAGGGCAGAGTGAGAGAGGACAGAGCGAGAGAGGACAGAGTGAGAGAGGACAGAGTGAGAGAGGGCAGAGCGAGAGAGGGCAGAGCGAGAGAGGGCAGAGAGAGAGAGGACAGAGTGAGAGAGGACAGAGTGAGAGAGGGCAGAGTGAGAGAGGGCAGAGTAAGAGAGGGCAGAGTGAGAGAGGGCAGAGAGAGAGAGGGCAGAGTGAGAGAGGGCAGAGCGAGAGAGGGCGGAGCGAGAGAGGGCGGAGAGAGAGAGGGCAGAGTGAGAGAGGGCAGAGTGAGAGAGGACAGAGTGAGAGAGGTCAGAGTGAGAGAGGACAGAGTGAGAGAGGGCAGAGTGAGAGAGGGCAGAGTGAGAGAGGACAGAGTGAGAGAGGGCAGAGTGAGAGATGACAGAGTGAGAGAGGGCAGAGTGAGAGAGGGCAGAGTGCGAGAGGGCAGAGTGCGAGAGGGCAGAGAGAGAGAGGGCAGAGTGACACAGGACAGAGTGAGAGAGGACAGAGTGAGAGAGGGCAGAGTGAGAGAGGACAGAGTGAGAGAGGACAGAGTGAGAGAGGGCAGAGAGAGAGAGGACAGAGTGAGAGAGGGCAGAGTGAGAGAGGGCAGAGTGAGAGAGGGCAGAGAGAGAGAGGGCAGAGTGAGAGAGGACAGAGTGAGAGAGGACAGAGTGAGAGAGGGCAGAGTGAGAGAGGGCAGAGTGAGAGAGGACAGAGTGAGAGAGGACAGAGTGAGAGAGGGCAGAGCGAGAGAGGACAGAGTGAGAGAGGACAGAGTGAGAGAGGACAGAGTGACACAGGACAGAGTGAGAGAGGACAGAGTGAGAGAGGGCAGAGCGAGAGAGGGCAGAGTGACACAGGACAGAGTGAGAGAGGGCAGAGTGAGAGAGGACAGAGTGATACAGGACAGAGTGAGAGAGGGCAGAGTGACACAGGACAGAGTGAGAGAGGACAGAGTGAGAGAGGGCAGAGTGAGAGAGGGCAGAGTGAGAGAGGACAGAGTGAGAGAGGGCAGAGTGAGAGAGGGCAGAGAGAGAGAGGGCAGAGTGACACAGGACAGAGTGAGAGAGGACAGAGTGAGAGAGGGCAGAGTGAGAGAGGACAGAGTGAGAGAGGACAGAGTGAGAGAGGACAGAGTGAGAGAGGGCAGAGAGAGAGAGGACAGAGTGAGAGAGGACAGAGTGAGAGAGGGCAGAGTGAGAGAGGGCAGAGAGAGAGAGGGCAGAGTGAGAGAGGACAAAGTGAGAGAGGGCAGAGTGAGAGAGGACAGAGTGAGAGAGGGCAGAGTGAGAGAGGACAGAGTGAGAGAGGACAGAGTGAGGGAGGGCAGAGTGACACAGGACAGAGTGAGAGAGGGCAGAGTGAGAGAGGACAGAGTGACACAGGACAGAGTGAGAGAGGACAGAGTGAGGGAGGGCAGAGTGAGAGAGGACAGAGTGAGAGAGGGCAGAGTGACACAGGACAGAGTGAGAGAGGGCAGAGTGAGAGAGGACAGAGTGACACAGGACAGAGTGAGAGAGGGCAGAGTGACACAGGACAGAGCGAGAGAGGACAGAGTGAGAGAGGGCAGAGCGAGAGAGGACAGAGTGAGAGAGGGCAGAGTGAGAGAGGGCAGAGTGAGAGAGGACAGAGTGAGAGAGGACAGAGTGAGAAAGGGCAGAGTGAGAGAGGGCAGAGAGAGAGAGGACAGAGTGAGAGAGGGCAGAGTGAGAGAGGGCAGAGTGACACAGGACAGAGTGAGAGAGGACAGAGTGAGAGAGGGCAGAGTGAGAGAGGGCAGAGTGAGAGTGGACAGAGTGAGAGAGGGCAGAGTGAGAGAGGGCAGAGTGACACAGGACAGAGTGAGAGAGGACAGAGTGAGAGAGGGCAGAGTGACACAGGACAGAGTGAGAGAGGGCAGAGTGAGAGAGGGCAGAGAGAGAGTGGACAGAGTGAGAGAGGGCAGAGTGAGAGAGGGCAGAGTGAGAGAGGGCAGAGAGAGAGAGGGCAGAGCGAGAGAGGACAGAGTGAGAGAGGACAGAGAGAGAGAGGGCAGAGTGACACAGGACAGAGTGAGAGAGGGCAGAGTGACACAGGACAGAGCGAGAGAGGACAGAGTGAGAGAGGACAGAGCGAGAGAAGGCAGAGCGAGAGAGGGCAGAGCGAGAGAGGGCAGAGCGAGAGAGGGCAGAGCGAGAGAGGACAGAGTGAGAGAGGACAGAGTGAGAGAGGACAGAGTGAGAGAGGGCAGAGTGAGAGAGGGCAGAGTGAGAGAGGGCAGAGTGAGAGAGGACAGAGTGAGAGAGGGCAGAGAGAGAGAGGACAGAGTGAGAGAGGGCAGAGTGAGAGAGGGCAGAGTGAGAGAGGGCAGAGCGAGAGAGGACAGAGTGAGAGAGGACAGATTGAGAGAGGACAGAGTGAGAGAGGGCAGAGTGAGAGAGGACAGAGTGAGAGAGGACAGAGTGAGAGAGGGCAGAGCGAGAGAGGGCAGAGTGAGAGAGGGCAGAGTGAGAGAGGACAGAGTGAGAGAGGACAGAGTGAGAGAGGGCAGAGCGAGAGAGGACAGAGAGAGAGAGGGCAGAGAGAGAGAGGGCAGAGTGAGAGAGGGCAGAGTGAGAGAGGACAGAGTGACACAGGACAGAGCGAGAAAGGACAGAGTGAGAGAGGGCAGAGTGAGAGAGGGCAGAGTGAGAGAGGGCAGAGTGAGAGAGGGCAGAGTGAGAGAGGACAGAGTGAGAGAGGACAGAGTGAGAGAGGACAGAGTGAGAGAGGGCAGAGCGAGAGAGGACAGAGTGAGAGAGGGCAGAGTGAGAGAGAGCAGAGTGAGAGAGGACAGAGCGAGAGAGGACAGAGCGAGAGAGGGCAGAGTGAGAGAGGGCAGAGTGAGAGAGGACAGAGTGAGAGAGGGCAGAGCGAGAGATGACAGAGTGAGAGAGGGCAGAGAGAGAGAGGACAGAGTGAGAGAGGGCAGAGTGAGAGCGGGCAGAGTGAGAGAGGGCAGAGCGAGAGAGGGCAGAGCGAGAGAGGACAGAGTGAGAGAGGGCAGAGTGAGAGAGGGCAGAGTGAGAGAGGGCAGAGTGAGAGAGGGCAGAGTGAGAGAGGACAGAGTGAGAGAGGGCAGAGTGAGAGAGGGCAGAGTGAGAGAGGGCAGAGTGAGAGAGGACAGAGTGAGAGAGGGCAGAGTGAGAGAGGACAGAGTGAGAGAGGACAGAGTGAGAGAGGGCAGAGTGACACAGGACAGAGTGAGAGAGGACAGAGTGAGAGAGGACAGAGCGAGAGAGGGCAGACCGAGAGAGGGCAGAGCGAGAGAGGGCAGAGCGAGAGAGGACAGAGTGAGAGAGGGCAGAGTGAGAGAGGGCAGAGTGAGAGAGGGCAGAGTGAGAGAGGGCAGAGTGACACAGGACAGAGTGAGAGAGGGCAGAGTGAGAGAGGGCAGAGCGAGAGAGGGCAGAGTGAGAGAGGGCAGAGCGAGAGAGGGCAGAGTGACACAGGACAGAGTGAGAGAGGGCAGAGTGAGAGAGGGCAGAGCGAGAGAGGGCAGAGCGAGAGAGGGCAGAGCGAGAGAGGGCAGAGAGAGAGAGGGCAGAGTGAGAGAGGACAGAGAGAGAGAGGGCAGAGTGACACAGGACAGAGTGAAAGAGGACAGAGTGAGAGAGGGCAGAGTGAGAGAGGGCAGAGTGAGAGAGGGCAGAGTGAGAGAGGACAGAGTGAGAGAGGACACAGTGACACAGGACAGAGTGAGAGAGGGCAGAGTGAGAGAGGACAGAGTGAGAGAGGACAGAGTGAGAGAGGGCAGAGTGAGAGAGGACAGAGCGAGAGAGGACAGAGTGAGAGAGGACAGAGTGAGAGAGGACAGAGTGAGAGAGGGCAGAGTGAGAGAGGGCAGAGTGAGAGAGGACAGAGTGAGAGAGGGCAGAGCGAGAGAGGATAGAGCGAGAGAGGGCAGAGTGAGAGAGGACAGAGTGAGAGAGGGCAGAGTGAGAGAGGACAGAGTGAGAGAGGGCAGAGCGAGAGAGGGCAGAGTGAGAGAGGGCAGAGTGAGAGAGGGCAGAGTGAGAGAGGACAGAGTGAGAGAGGACAGAGTGAGAGAGGGCAGAGCGAGAGAGGACAGAGAGAGAGAGGGCAGAGAGAGAGAGGGCAGAGTGAGAGAGGGCAGAGTGAGAGAGGACAGAGTGACACAGGACAGAGCGAGAAAGGACAGAGTGAGAGAGGGCAGAGTGAGAGAGGGCAGAGTGAGAGAGGGCAGAGTGAGAGAGGACAGAGTGAGAGAGGGCAGAGCGAGAGAGGACAGAGAGAGAGAGGACAGAGCGAGAAAGGACAGAGTGAGAGAGGGCAGAGTGAGAGAGGGCAGAGTGAGAGAGGGCAGAGTGAGAGAGGGCAGAGTGAGAGAGGACAGAGTGAGAGAGGACAGAGTGAGAGAGGACAGAGTGAGAGAGGGCAGAGCGAGAGAGGACAGAGTGAGAGAGGGCAGAGTGAGAGAGAGCAGAGTGAGAGAGGACAGAGCGAGAGAGGACAGAGCGAGAGAGGGCAGAGTGAGAGAGGGCAGAGTGAGAGAGGACAGAGTGAGAGAGGGCAGAGCGAGAGATGACAGAGTGAGAGAGGGCAGAGAGAGAGAGGACAGAGTGTGAGAGGGCAGAGTGAGAGCGGGCAGAGTGAGAGAGGGCAGAGCGAGAGAGGGCAGAGCGAGAGAGGACAGAGTGAGAAGGGCAGAGTGAGAGAGGGCAGAGTGAGAGAGGGCAGAGTGAGAGAGGACAGAGTGAGAGAGGGCAGAGTGAGAGAGGGCAGAGTGACACAGGACAGAGTGAGAGAGGGCAGAGTGAGAGAGGGCAGAGTGAGAGAGGACAGAGTGAGAGAGGACAGAGTGAGAGAGGACAGAGTGAGAGAGGGCAGAGTGACACAGGACAGAGTGAGAGAGGACAGAGTGAGAGAGGACAGAGCGAGAGAGGGCAGAGCGAGAGAGGGCAGAGCGAGAGAGGGCAGAGTGAGAGAGGGCAGAGTGAGAGAGGGCAGAGTGAGAGAGGGCAGAGTGACACAGGACAGAGTGAGAGAGGGCAGAGTGAGAGAGGGCAGAGCGAGAGAGGGCAGAGTGAGAGAGGGCAGAGCGAGAGAGGGCAGAGTGACACAGGACAGAGTGAGAGAGGGCAGAGTGAGAGAGGGCAGAGTGAGAGAGGGCAGAGCGAGAGAGGGCAGAGTGAGAGAGGGCAGAGCGAGAGAGGGCAGAGAGAGAGAGGGCAGAGTGAGAGAGGACAGAGAGAGAGAGGGCAGAGTGACACAGGACAGAGTGAAAGAGGACAGAGTGAGAGAGGGCAGAGTGAGAGAGGGCAGAGTGAGAGAGGGCAGAGTGAGAGAGGACAGAGTGAGAGAGGACACAGTGACACAGGACAGAGTGAGAGAGGGCAGAGTGAGAGAGGACAGAGTGAGAGAGGACAGAGTGAGAGAGGGCAGAGTGAGAGAGGACAGAGCGAGAGAGGACAGAGTGAGAGAGGACAGAGTGAGAGAGGACAGAGTGAGAGAGGGCAGAGTGAGAGAGGGCAGAGTGAGAGAGGACAGAGTGAGAGAGGGCAGAGCGAGAGAGGATAGAGCGAGAGAGGGCAGAGTGAGAGAGGACTGAGTGAGAGAGGGCAGAGTGAGAGAGGGCAGAGTGAGAGAGGGCAGAGCGAGAGAGGGCAGAGAGAGAGAGGGCAGAGTGAGAGAGGACAGAGAGAGAGAGGGCAGAGTGACACAGGACAGAGTGAAAGAGGACAGAGTGAGAGAGGGCAGAGTGAGAGAGGGCAGAGTGAGAGAGGGCAGAGTGAGAGAGGACAGAGTGAGAGAGGACACAGTGACACAGGACAGAGTGAGAGAGGGCAGAGTGAGAGAGGACAGAGTGAGAGAGGACAGAGTGAGAGAGGGCAGAGTGAGAGAGGACAGAGCGAGAGAGGACAGAGTGAGAGAGGACAGAGTGAGAGAGGACAGAGTGAGAGAGGGCAGAGTGAGAGAGGGCAGAGTGAGAGAGGACAGAGTGAGAGAGGGCAGAGCGAGAGAGGATAGAGCGAGAGAGGGCAGAGTGAGAGAGGACTGAGTGAGAGAGGGCAGAGTGAGAGAGGACAGAGTGAGAGAGGGCAGAGTGAGAGAGGGCAGAGCGAGAGAGGGCAGAGTGAGAGAGGGCAGAGCGAGAGAGGACAGAGTGAGAGAGGACAGAGTGAGAGAGGGCAGAGTGAGAGAGGGCAGAGCGAGAGAGGACAGAGTGAGAGAGGGCAGAGCGAGAGAGGGCAGAGCGAGAGAGGGCAGAGCGAGAGAGGGCAGAGAGAGAGAGGACAGAGTGAGAGAGGACAGAGTGAGAGAGGGCAGAGTGAGAGAGGGCAGAGTAAGAGAGGGCAGAGTGAGAGAGGGCAGAGAGAGAGAGGGCAGAGTGAGAGAGGGCAGAGCGAGAGAGGGCGGAGCGAGAGAGTTCGGAGAGAGAGAGGGCAGAGTGAGAGAGGGCAGAGTGAGAGAGGACAGAGTGAGAGAGGTCAGAGTGAGAGAGGACAGAGTGAGAGAGGACAGAGTGAGAGAGGGCAGAGTGAGAGAGGGCAGAGTGAGAGAGGACAGAGTGAGAGAGGGCAGAGTGAGAGATGACAGAGTGAGAGAGGGCAGAGTGCGAGAGGGCAGAGTGCGAGAGGGCAGAGAGAGAGAGGGCAGAGTGACACAGGACAGAGTGAGAGAGGACAGAGTGAGAGAGGGCAGAGTGAGAGAGGACAGAGTGAGAGAGGACAGAGTGAGAGAGGGCAGAGAGAGAGAGGACAGAGTGAGAGAGGGCAGAGTGAGAGAGGGCAGAGTGAGAGAGGGCAGAGAGAGAGAGGGCAGAGTGAGAGAGGACAGAGTGAGAGAGGACAGAGTGAGAGAGGGCAGAGTGAGAGAGGGCAGAGTGAGAGAGGACAGAGTGAGAGAGGACAGAGTGAGAGAGGGCAGAGCGAGAGAGGACAGAGTGAGAGAGGACAGAGTGAGAGAGGACAGAGTGACACAGGACAGAGTGAGAGAGGACAGAGTGAGAGAGGGCAGAGCGAGAGAGGGCAGAGTGACACAGGACAGAGTGAGAGAGGGCAGAGTGAGAGAGGACAGAGTGATACAGGACAGAGTGAGAGAGGGCAGAGTGACACAGGACAGAGTGAGAGAGGACAGAGTGAGAGAGGGCAGAGTGAGAGAGGGCAGAGTGAGAGAGGACAGAGTGAGAGAGGGCAGAGTGAGAGAGGGCAGAGTGAGAGAGGACAGAGTGAGAGAGGACAGAGTGAGAGAGGACAGAGTGAGAGAGGGCAGAGCGAGAGAGGACAGAGTGAGAGAGGGCAGAGTGAGAGAGAGCAGAGTGAGAGAGGACAGAGCGAGAGAGGACAGAGCGAGAGAGGGCAGAGTGAGAGAGGGCAGAGTGAGAGAGGACAGAGTGAGAGAGGGCAGAGCGAGAGATGACAGAGTGAGAGAGGGCAGAGAGAGAGAGGACAGAGTGAGAGAGGGCAGAGTGAGAGCGGGCAGAGTGAGAGAGGGCAGAGCGAGAGAGGGCAGAGCGAGAGAGGACAGAGTGAGAGAGGGCAGAGTGAGAGAGGGCAGAGTGAGAGAGGGCAGAGTGAGAGAGGACAGAGTGAGAGAGGGCAGAGTGAGAGAGGGCAGAGTGACACAGGACAGAGTGAGAGAGGGCAGAGTGAGAGAGGGCAGAGTGAGAGAGGACAGAGTGAGAGAGGACAGAGTGAGAGAGGACAGAGTGAGAGAGGGCAGAGTGACACAGGACAGAGTGAGAGAGGACAGAGTGAGAGAGGACAGAGCGAGAGAGGGCAGAGCGAGAGAGGGCAGAGCGAGAGAGGGCAGAGCGAGAGAGGACAGAGTGAGAGAGGGCAGAGTGAGAGAGGGCAGAGTGAGAGAGGGCAGAGTGAGAGAGGGCAGAGTGACACAGGACAGAGTGAGAGAGGGCAGAGTGAGAGAGGGCAGAGCGAGAGAGGGCAGAGTGAGAGAGGGCAGAGCGAGAGAGGGCAGAGTGACACAGGACAGAGTGAGAGAGGGCAGAGTGAGAGAGGGCAGAGCGAGAGAGGGCAGAGTGAGAGAGGGCAGAGCGAGAGAGGGCAGAGAGAGAGAGGGCAGAGTGAGAGAGGACAGAGAGAGAGAGGGCAGAGTGACACAGGACAGAGTGAAAGAGGACAGAGTGAGAGAGGGCAGAGTGAGAGAGGGCAGAGTGAGAGAGGACAGAGTGAGAGAGGACACAGTGACACAGGACAGAGTGAGAGAGGGCAGAGTGAGAGAGGACAGAGTGAGAGAGGACAGAGCGAGAGAGGACAGAGTGAGAGAGGACAGAGTGAGAGAGGACAGAGTGAGAGAGGGCAGAGTGAGAGAGGGCAGAGTGAGAGAGGGCAGAGTGAGAGAGGGCAGAGTGAGAGAGGACAGAGTGAGAGAGGACAGAGTGAGAGAGGGCAGAGTGAGAGAGGACAGAGCGAGAGAGGACAGAGCGAGAGAGGACAGAGTGAGAGAGGACAGAGTGAGAGAGGACAGAGTGAGAGAGGGCAGAGCGAGAGAGGACAGAGTGAGAGAGGACAGAGTGAGAGAGGACAGAGTGAGAGAGGGCAGAGTGAGAGAGGGCAGAGCGAGAGAGGATAGAGCGAGAGAGGGCAGAGTGAGAGAGGACAGAGTGAGAGAGGGCAGAGTGAGAGAGGGCAGAGTGAGAGAGGGCAGAGTGAGAGAGGGCAGAGCGAGAGAGGGCAGAGTGAGAGAGGGCAGAGCGAGAGAGGACAGAGTGAGAGAGGACAGAGTGAGAGAGGGCAGAGTGAGAGAGGGCAGAGCGAGAGAGGACAGAGTGAGAGAGGGCAGAGCGAGAGAGGGCAGAGCGAGAGAGGGCAGAGAGAGAGAGGACAGAGTGAGAGAGGACAGAGTGAGAGAGGACAGAGTGAGAGAGGGCAGAGTGAGAGAGGACAGAGCGAGAGAGGACAGAGCGAGAGAGGACAGAGTGAGAGAGGGCAGAGTGAGAGAGGGCAGAGTGAGAGAGGGCAGAGTGAGAGAGGACAGAGTGAGAGAGGGCAGAGCGAGAGAGGATAGAGTGAGAGAGGGCAGAGTGAGAGAGGGCAGAGCGAGAGAGGACAGAGTGAGAGAGGACAGAGTGAGAGAGGACAGAGTGAGAGAGGGCAGAGTGAGAGAGGGCAGAGTGAGAGAGGACAGAGTGAGAGAGGGCAGAGCGAGAGAGGATAGAGTGAGAGAGGGCAGAGTGAGAGAGGGCAGAGCGAGAGAGGGCAGAGTGAGAGAGGGCAGAGCGAGAGAGGACAGAGTGAGAGAGGACAGAGTGAGAGAGGGCAGAGTGAGAGAGGGCAGAGCGAGAGAGGACAGAGTGAGAGAGGGCAGAGCGAGAGAGGGCAGAGCGAGAGAGGGCAGAGAGAGAGAGGACAGAGTGAGAGAGGACAGAGTGAGAGAGGGCAGAGTGAGAGAGGACAGAGCGAGAGAGGACAGAGTGAGAGAGGACAGAGTGAGAGAGGGCAGAGCGAGAGAGGGCAGAGCGAGAGAGGGCAGAGAGAGAGAGGACAGAGTGAGAGAGGACAGAGTGAGAGAGGGCAGAGTGAGAGAGGGCAGAGTAAGAGAGGGCAGAGTGAGAGAGGGCAGAGAGAGAGAGGGCAGAGTGAGAGAGGGCAGAGCGAGAGAGGGCGGAGCGAGAGAGTTCGGAGAGAGAGAGGGCAGAGTGAGAGAGGGCAGAGTGAGAGAGGACAGAGTGAGAGAGGTCAGAGTGAGAGAGGACAGAGTGAGAGAGGGCAGAGTGAGAGAGGGCAGAGTGAGAGAGGACAGAGTGAGAGAGGGCAGAGTGAGAGATGACAGAGTGAGAGAGGGCAGAGTGAGAGAGGGCAGAGTGCGAGAGGGCAGAGTGCGAGAGGGCAGAGAGAGAGAGGGCAGAGTGACACAGGACAGAGTGAGAGAGGGCAGAGAGAGAGAGGACAGAGTGAGAGAGGGCAGAGTGAGAGAGGGCAGAGTGAGAGAGGGCAGAGAGAGAGAGGGCAGAGTGAGAGAGGACAGAGTGAGAGAGGACAGAGTGAGAGAGGGCAGAGTGAGAGAGGGCAGAGTGAGAGAGGACAGAGTGAGAGAGGACAGAGTGAGAGAGGGCAGAGCGAGAGAGGACAGAGTGAGAGAGGACAGAGTGAGAGAGGACAGAGTGACACAGGACAGAGTGAGAGAGGACAGAGTGAGAGAGGGCAGAGCGAGAGAGGGCAGAGTGACACAGGACAGAGTGAGAGAGGGCAGAGTGAGAGAGGACAGAGTGATACAGGACAGAGTGAGAGAGGGCAGAGTGACACAGGACAGAGTGAGAGAGGACAGAGTGAGAGAGGGCAGAGTGAGAGAGGGCAGAGTGAGAGAGGACAGAGTGAGAGAGGGCAGAGTGAGAGAGGGCAGAGAGAGAGAGGGCAGAGTGACACAGGACAGAGTGAGAGAGGACAGAGTGAGAGAGGGCAGAGTGAGAGAGGACAGAGTGAGAGAGGACAGAGTGAGAGAGGACAGAGTGAGAGAGGGCAGAGAGAGAGAGGACAGAGTGAGAGAGGGCAGAGTGAGAGAGGGCAGAGTGAGAGAGGGCAGAGAGAGAGAGGGCAGAGTGAGAGAGGACAAAGTGAGAGAGGACAGAGTGAGAGAGGGCAGAGTGAGAGAGGACAGAGTGAGAGAGGGCAGAGTGAGAGAGGACAGAGTGAGAGAGGACAGAGTGAGGGAGGGCAGAGTGAGAGAGGACAGAGTGAGAGAGGACAGAGTGACACAGGACAGAGTGAGAGAGGGCAGAGTGAGAGAGGACAGAGTGACACAGGACAGAGTGAGAGAGGACAGAGTGAGAGAGGGCAGAGTGACACAGGACAGAGTGAGAGAGGGCAGAGTGAGAGAGGACAGAGTGACACAGGACAGAGTGAGAGAGGGCAGAGTGACACAGGACAGAGCGAGAGAGGACAGAGTGAGAGAGGGCAGAGCGAGAGAGGACAGAGTGAGAGAGGGCAGAGTGAGAGAGGGCAGAGTGAGAGAGGACAGAGTGAGAGAGGACAGAGTGAGAAAGGGCAGAGTGAGAGAGGGCAGAGAGAGAGAGGACAGAGTGAGAGAGGGCAGAGTGAGAGAGGGCAGAGTGACACAGGACAGAGTGAGAGAGGACAGAGTGAGAGAGGGCAGAGTGAGAGTGGACAGAGTGAGAGAGGGCAGAGTGAGAGAGGGCAGAGTGACACAGGACAGAGTGAGAGAGGACAGAGTGAGAGAGGGCAGAGTGACACAGGACAGAGTGAGAGAGGGCAGAGTGAGAGAGGGCAGAGAGAGAGTGGACAGAGTGAGAGAGGGCAGAGTGAGAGAGGGCAGAGTGAGAGAGGGCAGAGAGAGAGAGGGCAGAGAGAGAGAGGGCAGAGTGACACAGGACAGAGTGAGAGAGGGCAGAGTGACACAGGACAGAGCGAGAGAGGACAGAGTGAGAGAGGGCAGAGTGAGAGAGGACAGAGCGAGAGAAGGCAGAGCGAGAGAGGGCAGAGCGAGAGAGGGCAGAGCGAGAGAGGGCAGAGCGAGAGAGGACAGAGTGAGAGAGGGCAGAGTGAGAGAGGGCAGAGTGAGAGAGGGCAGAGCGAGAGAGGACAGAGTGAGAGAGGACAGAGTGAGAGAGGACAGAGTGAGAGAGGACAGAGTGAGAGAGGGCAGAGTGAGAGAGGACAGAGTGAGAGAGGACAGAGTGAGAGAGGGCAGAGCGAGAGAGGACAGAGTGAGAGAGGGCAGAGTGAGAGAGGGCAGAGTGAGAGAGGACAGAGTGAGAGAGGACAGAGTGAGAGAGGGCAGAGCGAGAGAGGACAGAGTGAGATAGGACAGAGTGAGAGAGGACAGAGTGACACAGGACAGAGTGAGAGAGGACAGAGTGAGAGAGGGCAGAGTGACACAGGGCAGAGTGAGAGAGGACAGAGTGAGAGAGGACAGAGTGACACAGGACAGAGTGAGAGAGGACAGAGTGAGAGAGGACAGAGCGAGAGAGGACAGAGCGAGAGAGGGCAGAGTGAGAGAGGGCAGAGTGAGAGAGGACAGAGTGAGAGAGGGCAGAGCGAGAGAGGGCAGAGTGAGAGAGGGCAGAGTGAGAGAGGGCAGAGTGAGAGAGGACAGAGTGAGAGAGGGCAGAGCGAGAGATGACAGAGTGAGAGAGGGCAGAGAGAGAGAGGACAGAGTGAGAGAGGGCAGAGTGAGAGCGGGCAGAGTGAGAGAGGGCAGAGCGAGAGAGGGCAGAGCGAGAGAGGGCAGAGTGAGAGAGGGCAGAGAGAGAGAGGACAGAGTGAGAGAGGGCAGAGTGAGAGAGGGCAGAGTGAGAGAGGGCAGAGTGAGAGAGGACAGAGTGAGAGAGGACAGAGTGAGAGAGGACAGACCGAGAGAGGGCAGAGTGAGAGAGGACAGAGTGAGAGAGGACAGAGTGAGAGAGGGCAGAGTGAGAGAGGGCAGAGTGAGAGAGGACAGAGAGAGAGAGGACAGAGTGAGAGAGGACAGAGTCAGAGAGGACAGAGTGAGAGAGGACAGAGTGAGAGAGGGCAGAGTGACACAGGACAGAGTGAGAGAGGTCAGAGTGAGAGAGGGCAGAGTGAGAGAGGACAGAGTGAGAGAGGACAGAGTGAGAGAGGGCAGAGTGACACAGGACAGAGTGAGAGAGGACAGAGTGAGAGAGGACAGAGTGAGAGAGGGCAGAGTGACACAGGGCAGAGTGAGAGAGGACAGAGTGAGAGAGGACAGAGTGACACAGGACAGAGTGAGAGAGGACAGAATGAGAGAGGGCAGAGTGACACAGGACAGAGTGAGAGAGGACAGAGTGAGAGAGGACAGAGTGAGAGAGGGCAGAGTGACACAGGACAGAGTGAGAGAGGACAGAGTGAGAGAGGGCAGAGTGACACAGGAGAGAGTGAGAGAGGACAGAGTGAGAGAGGACAGAGTGAGAGAGGGCAGAGTGACACAGGACAGAGCGAGAGAGGGCAGAGTGAGAGAGGGCAGAGTGAGAGAGGGCAGAGAGAGAGAGGGCAGAGTGAGAGAGGACAGAGTGAGAGAGGGCAGAGAGAGAGAGGACAGAGTGAGAGAGGACAGAGTGAGAGAGGGCAGAGTGAGAGATGGCAGAGTGAGAGAGGGCAGAGTGAGAGAGGGCAGAGAGAGAGAGGGCAGAGTGAGAGAGGGCAGAGTGAGAGAGGGCAGAGAGAGAGAGGACAGAGTGAGAGAGGACAGAGTGAGAGAGGGCAGAGTGAGAGAGGGCAGAGTGAGAGAGGGCAGAGTGAGAGAGGACAGAGTGAGAGAGGACACAGTGACACAGGACAGAGTGAGAGAGGGCAGAGTGAGAGAGGGCAGAGCGAGAGAGGGCAGAGTGAGAGAGGGCAGATCGAGAGAGGACAGAGTGAGAGAGGACAGAGTGACACAGGACAGAGTGAGAGAGGGCAGAGTGAGAGAGGGCAGAGTGAGAGAGGGCAGAGAGAGAGAGGGCAGAGTGAGAGAGGGCAGAGAGAGAGAGGGTAGAGAGAGAGAGGACAGAGTGAGAGAGGGCAGAACGAGAGAGGACAGAGTGAGAGAGGGCAGAGTGAGAGAGGGCAGAGTGAGAGAGGGCAGAGCGAGAGAGGACAGAGTGAGAGAGGACAGAGTGAGAGAGGGCAGAGAGAGAGAGGGCAGAGCGAGAGAGGACAGAGTGAGAGAGGACAGAGCGAGAGAGGGCAGAGTGAGAGAGGACAGAGTGAGAGAGGACAGAGTGAGAGAGGACAGAGTGAGAGAGGGCAGAGTGAGAGAGGGCAGAGTGAGAGAGGACAGAGCGAGAGAGGGCAGAGCGAGAGAGGGCAGAGTGAGAGAGGGCAGAGTTACACAGGACAGAGTGAGAGAGGGCAGAGTGAGAGAGGGCAGAGTGAGAGAGGACAGAGTGAGAGAGGACAGAGTGAGCGAGGACAGAGTGACACAGGACAGAGTGAGAGAGGACAGAGTGAGAGAGGGCAGAGTGACACAGGGCAGAGTGAGAGAGGACAGAGTGAGAGAGGGCAGAGTGAGAGAGGACAGAGTGAGAGAGGACAGAGTGAGAGAGGACAGACCGAGAGAGGGCAGAGTGAGAGAGGACAGACCAAGAGAGGGCAGAGTGAGAGAGGACAGAGTGAGAGAGGACAGAGTGAGAGAGGACAGAGTGAGAGAGGACAGAGTGAGAGAGGTCAGAGTGAGAGAGGACAGAGTGAGAGAGGACAGACCGAGAGAGGGCAGAGTGAGAGAGGACAGAGTGAGAGAGGACAGAGTGAGAGAGGACAGAGTGAGAGAGGGCAGAGCGAGAGAGGGCAGAGTGAGAGAGGGCAGAGTGACACAGGACAGAGTGAGATAGGACAGAGTGAGATAGGACAGAGTGAGAGAGCGCAGACCGAGAGAGGGCAGAGCGAGAGAGGGCAGAGTGAGAGAGGGCAGAGTGAGAAAGGACAGAGTGAGAGAGGGCAGAGTGAGAGAGGGCAGAGTGAGAGAGGGCAGAGTGACACAGGGCAGAGTGAGAGAGGACAGAGCGAGAGAGGGCAGAGTGAGAGAGGGCAGAGTGAGAGAGGGCAGAGTGAGAGAGGGCAGAGTGAGAGAGGGCAGACCGAGAGAGGGCAGACCGAGAGAGGGCAGACCGAGAGAGGGCAGAGTGAGAGAGCGCAGACCGAGAGAGCGCAGACCGAGAGAGGGCAGAGTGAGAGAGGGCAGAGTGAGAGAGGACAGAGTGAGAGAGGACAGAGTGAGAGAAAACAGAGTGAGAGAGCGCAGACCGAGAGAGGGCAGAGTGAGAGAGCGCAGACCGAGAGAGCGCAGACCGAGAGAGGGCAGAGTGAGAGAGGGCAGAGTGAGAGAGGACAGAGTGAGAGAGGACAGAGTGAGAGAGCGCAGACCGAGAGAGGGCAGAGTGAGAGAGGACAGAGTGAGAGAGGACAGAGTGAGAGAGGACAGAGTGAGAGAGCGCAGACCGAGAGAGGGCAGAGCGAGAGAGGGCAGAGCGAGAGAGGGCAGAGTGAGAGAGGACAGACCGAGAGAGGGCAGAGTGAGAGAGGGCAGAGTGAGAGAGGGCAGAGTGAGAAAGGACAGAGTGAGAGAGGGCAGAGTGAGAGAGGACACAGTGACACAGGACAGAGTGAGAGAGGGCAGAGTGAGAGAGGGCAGAGTGAGAGAGGACAGACCGAGAGAGGGCAGAGTGAGAGAGGACAGACCGAGCGAGGGCAGAGTGAGAGAGGACAGACCGAGAGAGGGCAGAGTGAGAGAGGACAGAGTGAGAGAGGACAGAGTGAGAGAGGACAGAGTGAGAGAGGACAGAGTGAGAGAGGTCAGAGTGAGAGAGGACAGAGTGAGAGAGGACAGACCGAGAGAGGGCAGAGTGAGAGAGGACAGAGTGAGAGAGGACAGAGTGAGGGAGGACAGACCGAGAGAGGGCAGAGTGAGAGAGCACAGACCGAGAGAGGGCAGAGCGAGAGAGGGCAGAGCGAGAGAGGGCAGAGTGAGAGAGGGCAGAGTGAGAGAGGGCAGAGTGACACAGGACAGAGTGAGATAGGACAGAGTGAGATAGGACAGAGTGAGAGAGCGCAGACCGAGAGAGGGCAGAGCGAGAGAGGGCAGAGTGAGAGAGGGCAGAGTGAGAAAGGACAGAGTGAGAGAGGGCAGAGTGAGAGAGGGCAGAGTGAGAGAGGGCAGAGTGAGAGAGGGAAGAGTGAGAGAGGGCAGAGTGAGAGAGGGCAGAGTGACACAGGGCAGAGTGAGAGAGGACAGAGCGAGAGAGGGCAGAGTGAGAGAGGGCAGAGTGAGAGAGGGCAGAGTGAGAGAGGACAGACCGAGAGAGGGCAGACCGAGAGAGGGCAGACCGAGAGAGGGCAGAGTGAGAGAGCGCAGACCGAGAGAGCGCAGACCGAGAGAGGGCAGAGTGAGAGAGGGCAGAGTGAGAGAGGACAGAGTGAGAGAGGACAGAGTGAGAGAGGACAGAGTGAGAGAGCGCAGACCGAGAGAGGGCAGAGTGAGAGAGCGCAGACCGAGAGAGCGCAGACCGAGAGAGGGCAGAGTGAGAGAGGGCAGAGTGAGAGAGGACAGAGTGAGAGAGGACAGAGTGAGAGAGCGCAGACCGAGAGAGGGCAGAGTGAGAGAGGACAGAGTGAGAGAGGACAGAGTGAGAGAGGACAGAGTGAGAGAGCGCAGACCGAGAGAGGGCAGAGCGAGAGAGGGCAGAGCGAGAGAGGGCAGAGTGAGAGAGGACAGACCGAGAGAGGGCAGAGTGAGAGAGGGCAGAGTGAGAGCGGGCAGAGTGAGAGAGGACAGAGTGAGAGAGGGCAGAGTGAGAGAGGGCAGAGTGAGACAGGACAGAGTGAGAGAGGACAGAGTGAGAGAGGGCAGAGTGAGAGAGGACAGAGTGAGAGAGGGCAGAGTGAGAGAGGACAGATTGAGAGAGGACAGAGTGAGAGAGGACAGAGTGAGAGAGGGCAGAGTGAGAGAGGACAGATTGAGAGAGGACAGAGTGAGAGAGGGCAGAGTGAGAGAGGGCAGAGTGAGAGAGGACAGAGTGAGAGAGGACAGAGAGAGAGAGGACAGAGTGAGAGAGGGCAGAGTGAGAGAGGACAGAGTGAGAGAGGACAGAGTGAGAGAGGACAGAGTGAGAGAGGACAGAGAGAGAGAGGACAGACCGAGAGAGGGCAGAGTGAGAGAGGACAGACCGAGAGAGGGCAGAGGGAGAGAGGACAGACCGAGAGAGGGCAGAGGGAGAGAGGACAGACCGAGAGAGGGCAGAGTGAGAGAGGACAGAGTGAGAGAGGACAGAGTGAGAGAGGACAGACCGAGAGAGGACAGAGTGAGAGAGGACAGAATGAGAGAGGACAGACCGAGAGAGGGCAGAGTGAGAGAGGGCAGAGTGAGAGAGGACAGAGTGAGAGAGGACAGAGTGAGAGAGGACAGACCGATAGAGGGCAGAGTGAGAGAGGACAGATTGAGAGAGGACAGAGTGAGAGAGGGCAGAGTGAGAGAGGGCAGAGGGAGAGAGGACAGACCGAGAGAGGGCAGAGTGAGAGAGGACAGAGTGAGAGAGGGCAGAGTGAGAGAGGACAGAGTGAGAGAGGACAGACCGAGAGAGGACAGAGTGAGAGAGGACAGAATGAGAGAGGACAGACCGAGAGAGGGCAGAGTGAGAGAGGGCAGAGTGAGAGAGGACAGAGTGAGAGAGGACAGAGTGAGAGAGGACAGAGTGAGAGAGGACAGAATGAGAGAGGACAGACCGAGAGAGGGCAGAGTGAGAGAGGGCAGAGTGAGAGAGGGCAGAGTGAGAGAGGACAGAGTGAGAGAGGACAGAGTGAGAGAGGACAGACCGAGAGAGGACAGAGTGAGAGAGGACAGAGTGAGAGAGGACAGAGTGAGAGAGGACAGACCGAGAGAGGGCAGAGTGAGAGAGGGCAGAGTGAGAGAGGACAGAGCGAGAGAGGGCAGAGTGAGAGAGGGCAGAGTGAGAGAGGGCAGAGCGAGAGAGGACAGAGTGATACAGGACAGAGTGAGAGAGGACAGAGTGAGAGAGGACAGAGTGAGAGAGGGCAGAGTGAGAGAGGACAGAGTGAGAGAGGACAGAGTGACACAGGACAGAGTGAGAGAGGGCAGAGTGAGAGAGGGCAGAGCGAGAGAGGGCAGAGTGAGAGAGGGCAGAGCGAGAGATGACAGAGTGAGAGAGGACAGAGTGACACAGGACAGAGTGAGAGAGGGCAGAGTGAGAGAGGGCAGAGTGAGAGAGGGCAGAGAGAGAGAGGGCAGAGTGAGAGAGGGCAGAGAGAGAGAGGGTAGAGAGAGAGAGGACAGAGTGAGAGAGGGCAGAACGAGAGAGGACAGAGTGAGAGAGGGCAGAGTGAGAGAGGGCAGAGTGAGAGAGGGCAGAGCGAGAGAGGACAGAGTGAGAGAGGACAGAGTGAGAGAGGGCAGAGTGAGAGAGGACAGAGTGAGAGAGGACAGAGTGAGAGAGGACAGAGTGAGAGAGGGCAGAGTGAGAGAGGGCAGAGTGAGAGAGGACAGAGCGAGAGAGGGCAGAGCGAGAGAGGGCAGAGTGAGAGAGGGCAGAGTGACACAGGACAGAGTGAGAGAGGGCAGAGTGAGAGAGGGCAGAGTGAGAGAGGACAGAGTGAGAGAGGACAGAGTGAGAGAGGACAGAGTGACACAGGACAGAGTGAGAGAGGACAGAGTGAGAGAGGGCAGAGTGACACAGGGCAGAGTGAGAGAGGACAGAGTGAGAGAGGGCAGAGTGAGAGAGGACAGAGTGAGAGAGGACAGAGTGAGAGAGGACAGACCGAGAGAGGGCAGAGTGAGAGAGGACAGACCAAGAGAGGGCAGAGTGAGAGAGGACAGAGTGAGAGAGGACAGAGTGAGAGAGGACAGAGTGAGAGAGGACAGAGTGAGAGAGGTCAGAGTGAGAGAGGACAGAGTGAGAGAGGACAGACCGAGAGAGGGCAGAGTGAGAGAGGACAGAGTGAGAGAGGACAGAGTGAGGGAGGACAGACCGAGAGAGGGCAGAGTGAGAGAGCACAGACCGAGAGAGGGCAGAGCGAGAGAGGGCAGAGTGAGAGAGGGCAGAGTGAGATAGGGCAGAGTGACACAGGACAGAGTGAGATAGGACAGAGTGAGATAGGACAGAGTGAGAGAGCGCAGACCGAGAGAGGGCAGAGCGAGAGAGGGCAGAGTGAGAGAGGGCAGAGTGAGAAAGGACAGAGTGAGAGAGGGCAGAGTGAGAGAGGGCAGAGTGAGAGAGGGCAGAGTGAGAGAGGGCAGAGTGACACAGGGCAGAGTGAGAGAGGACAGAGCGAGAGAGGGCAGAGTGAGAGAGGGCAGAGTGAGAGAGGGCAGAGTGAGAGAGGGCAGACCGAGAGAGGGCAGACCGAGAGAGGGCAGACCGAGAGAGGGCAGAGTGAGAGAGCGCAGACCGAGAGAGCGCAGACCGAGAGAGGGCAGAGTGAGAGAGGGCAGAGTGAGAGAGGACAGAGTGAGAGAGGACAGAGTGAGAGAAAACAGAGTGAGAGAGCGCAGACCGAGAGAGGGCAGAGTGAGAGAGCGCAGACCGAGAGAGCGCAGACCGAGAGAGGGCAGAGTGAGAGAGGGCAGAGTGAGAGAGGACAGAGTGAGAGAGGACAGAGTGAGAGAGCGCAGACCGAGAGAGGGCAGAGTGAGAGAGGACAGAGTGAGAGAGGACAGAGTGAGAGAGGACAGAGTGAGAGAGCGCAGACCGAGAGAGGGCAGAGCGAGAGAGGGCAGAGCGAGAGAGGGCAGAGTGAGAGAGGACAGACCGAGAGAGGGCAGAGTGAGAGAGGGCAGAGTGAGAGAGGGCAGAGTGAGAAAGGACAGAGTGAGAGAGGGCAGAGTGAGAGAGGACACAGTGACACAGGACAGAGTGAGAGAGGGCAGAGTGAGAGAGGGCAGAGTGAGAGAGGACAGACCGAGAGAGGGCAGAGTGAGAGAGGACAGACCGAGAGAGGGCAGAGTGAGAGAGGACAGACCGAGAGAGGGCAGAGTGAGAGAGGACAGAGTGAGAGAGGACAGAGTGAGAGAGGACAGAGTGAGAGAGGACAGAGTGAGAGAGGACAGAGTGAGAGAGGTCAGAGTGAGAGAGGACAGAGTAAGAGAGGACAGACCGAGAGAGGGCAGAGTGAGAGAGGACAGAGTGAGAGAGGACAGAGTGAGGGAGGACAGACCGAGAGAGGGCAGAGTGAGAGAGCACAGACCGAGAGAGGGCAGAGCGAGAGAGGGCAGAGCGAGAGAGGGCAGAGTGAGAGAGGGCAGAGTGAGAGAGGGCAGAGTGACACAGGACAGAGTGAGATAGGACAGAGTGAGATAGGACAGAGTGAGAGAGCGCAGACCGAGAGAGGGCAGAGCGAGAGAGGGCAGAGTGAGAGAGGGCAGAGTGAGAAAGGACAGAGTGAGAGAGGGCAGAGTGAGAGAGGGCAGAGTGAGAGAGGGCAGAGTGAGAGAGGGCAGAGTGACACAGGGTAGAGTGAGAGAGGACAGAGCGAGAGAGGGCAGAGTGAGAGAGGGCAGAGTGAGAGAGGGCAGAGTGAGAGAGGACAGACCGAGAGAGGGCAGACCGAGAGAGGGCAGACCGAGAGAGGGCAGAGTGAGAGAGCGCAGACCGAGAGAGCGCAGACCGAGAGAGGGCAGAGTGAGAGAGGGCAGAGTGAGAGAGGACAGAGTGAGAGAGGACAGAGTGAGAGAGGACAGAGTGAGAGAGCGCAGACCGAGAGAGGGCAGAGTGAGAGAGCGCAGACCGAGAGAGCGCAGACCGAGAGAGGGCAGAGTGAGAGAGGGCAGAGTGAGAGAGGACAGAGTGAGAGAGGACAGAGTGAGAGAGCGCAGACCGAGAGAGGGCAGAGTGAGAGAGGACAGAGTGAGAGAGGACAGAGTGAGAGAGGACAGAGTGAGAGAGCGCAGACCGAGAGAGGGCAGAGCGAGAGAGGGCAGAGCGAGAGAGGGCAGAGTGAGAGAGGACAGACCGAGAGAGGGCAGAGTGAGAGAGGGCAGAGTGAGAGCGGGCAGAGTGAGAGAGGACAGAGTGAGAGAGGGCAGAGTGAGAGAGGGCAGAGTGAGAGAGGACAGAGTGAGAGAGGACAGAGTGAGAGAGGGCAGAGTGAGAGAGGACAGAGTGAGAGAGGGCAGAGTGAGAGAGGACAGATTGAGAGAGGACAGAGTGAGAGAGGACAGAGTGAGAGAGGGCAGAGTGAGAGAGGGCAGAGTGAGAGAGGACAGATTGAGAGAGGGCAGAGTGAGAGAGGGCAGAGTGAGAGAGGACAGAGTGAGAGAGGACAGAGTGAGAGAGGACAGAGTGAGAGAGGACAGAGTGAGAGAGGACAGAGAGAGAGAGGACAGACCGAGAGAGGGCAGAGTGAGAGAGGACAGACCGAGAGAGGGCAGAGGGAGAGAGGACAGACCGAGAGAGGGCAGAGGGAGAGAGGACAGACCGAGAGAGGGCAGAGTGAGAGAGGACAGAGTGAGAGAGGACAGAGTGAGAGAGGACAGACCGAGAGAGGACAGAGTGAGAGAGGACAGAATGAGAGAGGACAGACCGAGAGAGGGCAGAGTGAGAGAGGGCAGAGTGAGAGAGGACAGAGTGAGAGAGGACAGAGTGAGAGAGGACAGACCGATAGAGGGCAGAGTGAGAGAGGACAGATTGAGAGAGGACAGAGTGAGAGAGGGCAGAGTGAGAGAGGGCAGAGGGAGAGAGGACAGACCGAGAGAGGGCAGAGTGAGAGAGGACAGAGTGAGAGAGGACAGAGTGAGAGAGGACAGACCGAGAGAGGACAGAGTGAGAGAGGACAGAATGAGAGAGGACAGACCGAGAGAGGGCAGAGTGAGAGAGGGCAGAGTGAGAGAGGGCAGAGTGAGAGAGGACAGAGTGAGAGAGGACAGAGTGAGAGAGGACAGACCGAGAGAGGACAGAGTGAGAGAGGACAGAGTGAGAGAGGACAGAGTGAGAGAGGACAGAGTGAGAGAGGACAGACCGAGAGAGGGCAGAGTGAGAGAGGGCAGAGTGAGAGAGGACAGAGCGAGAGAGGGCAGAGTGAGAGAGGGCAGAGTGAGAGAGGGCAGAGTGAGAGAGGGCAGAGCGAGAGAGGACAGAGTGATACAGGACAGAGTGAGAGAGGACAGAGTGAGAGAGGACAGAGTGAGAGAGGACAGAGTGAGAGAGGGCAGAGTGAGAGAGGACAGAGTGAGAGAGGACAGAGTGACACAGGACAGAGTGAGAGAGGACAGAGTGAGAGAGGGCAGAGCGAGAGAGGACAGAGTGAGAGAGGTCAGAGCGAGAGAGGACAGAGTGAGAGAGGACAGAGTGAGAGAGGACAGAGTGAGAGAGGACAGAGTGACACAGGACAGAGTGAGAGAGGACAGAGTGAGAGAGGACAGAGTGAGAGAGGGCAGAGCGAGAGAGGACAGAGTGAGAGAGGGCAGAGCGAGAGAGGACAGAGTGAGAGAGGGCAGAGTGAGAGAGGGCAGAGTGAGAGAGGGCCGAGAGAGTGAGGGCAGAGTGAGAGAGGGCAGAGTGAGAGAGGGCAGAGCGAGAGAGGACAGAGTGAGAGAGGACAGAGTGAGAGAGGGCAGAGTGAGAGAGGGCAGAGTGAGAGAGGGCAGAGCGAGAGAGGACAGAGTGAGAGAGGGCAGAGAGAGAGAGGGCAGAGTGAGAGAGGGCAGAGTGAGAGAGGGCAGAGCGAGAGAGGACAGAGTGAGAGACGACAGAGTGAGAGAGGGCAGAGTGAGAGAGGGCAGAGCGAGAGAGGGCAGAGAGAGAGAGGACAGAGCGAGAGAGGACAGAGTGAGAGAGGACAGAGTGAGAGAGGAAAGACCGAGAGAGGGCAGAGTGAGAGAGGACAGAGTGAGAGAGGACAGAGTGAGAGAGGACAGAGTGAGAGAGGACAGACCGAGAGAGGGCAGAGTGAGAGAGGACAGACCGAGAGAGGACAGACCGAGATAGGGCAGAGTGAGAGAGGACAGAGTGAGAGAGGACAGAGTGAGAGAGGACAGACCGAGAGAGGACAGACCGAGAGAGGGCAGAGTGAGAGAGGACAGAGTGAGAGAGGACAGAGTGAGAGAGGACAGAGTGAGAGAGGACAGACCGAGAGAGGGCAGAGTGAGAGAGGACAGACCGAGAGAGGGCAGAGTGAGAGAGGACAGAGTGAGAGAGGACAGAGTGAGAGAGGACAGACCGAGAGAGGACAGAGTGAGAGAGGACAGAGTGAGAGAGGACAGACCGAGAGAGGGCAGAGTGAGAGAGGGCAGAGTGAGAGGGGACAGACCGAGAGAGGACAGAGTCAGAGAGGACAGAGTGAGAGAGGACAGAGTGAGAGAGGACAGAGTGAGAGAGGACAGAGTGAGTGAGGACAGACCGAGAGAGGGCAGAGTGAGAGAGGACAGAATGAGAGAGGACAGACCGAGAGAGGGCAGAGTGAGAGAGGACAGAGTGAGAGAGGACAGAGTGAGAGAGGACAGACCGAGAGAGGACAGACCGAGAGAGGACAGACCGAGAGAGGGCAGAGTGAGAGAGGACAGAGTGAGAGAGGACAGAGTGAGAGAGGACAGAGTGAGAGAGGACAGACCGAGAGAGGGCAGAGTGAGAGAGGACAGACCGAGAGAGGGCAGAGTGAGAGAGGACAGAGTGAGAGAGGACAGAGTGAGAGAGGACAGACCGAGAGAGGACAGAGTGAGAGAGGACAGAGTGAGAGAGGACAGACCGAGAGAGGGCAGAGTGAGAGAGGACAGAATGAGAGAGGACAGACCGAGAGAGGGCAGAGTGAGAGAGGGCAGAGTGAGAGAGGGCAGAGTGAGAGAGGACAGAGTGAGAGAGGACAGAGTGAGAGAGGACAGACCGAGAGAGGACAGAGTGAGAGAGGACAGAGTGAGAGAGGACAGAGTGAGAGAGGACAGAGTGAGAGAGGACAGACCGAGAGAGGGCAGAGTGAGAGAGGGCAGAGTGAGAGAGGACAGAGCGAGAGAGGGCAGAGTGAGAGAGGGCAGAGTGAGAGAGGGCAGAGCGAGAGAGGACAGAGTGATACAGGACAGAGTGAGAGAGGACAGAGTGAGAGAGGACAGAGTGAGAGAGGACAGAGTGAGAGAGGGCAGAGTGAGAGAGGACAGAGTGAGAGAGGACAGAGTGACACAGGACAGAGTGAGAGAGGACAGAGTGAGAGAGGACAGAGTGAGAGAGGGCAGAGCGAGAGAGGACAGAGTGAGAGAGGGCAGAGCGAGAGAGGACAGAGTGAGAGAGGACAGAGTGAGAGAGGACAGAGTGACACAGGACAGAGTGAGAGAGGACAGAGTGAGAGAGGACAGAGTGAGAGAGGGCAGAGCGAGAGAGGACAGAGTGAGAGAGGGCAGAGCGAGAGAGGACAGAGTGAGAGAGGGCAGAGTGAGAGAGGGCAGAGTGAGAGAGGGCCGAGAGAGTGAGGGCAGAGTGAGAGAGGGCAGAGTGAGAGAGGGCAGAGCGAGAGAGGACAGAGTGAGAGAGGACAGAGTGAGAGAGGGCAGAGTGAGAGAGGGCAGAGTGAGAGAGGGCAGAGCGAGAGAGGACAGAGTGAGAGAGGGCAGAGAGAGAGAGGGCAGAGTGAGAGAGGGCAGAGTGAGAGAGGGCAGAGCGAGAGAGGACAGAGTGAGAGACGACAGAGTGAGAGAGGGCAGAGTGAGAGAGGGCAGAGCGAGAGAGGGCAGAGAGAGAGAGGACAGAGCGAGAGAGGACAGAGTGAGAGAGGACAGAGTGAGAGAGGACAGAGTGAGAGAGGAAAGACCGAGAGAGGGCAGAGTGAGAGAGGACAGAGTGAGAGAGTACAGAGTGAGAGAGGACAGAGTGAGAGAGGACAGACCGAGAGAGGGCAGAGTGAGAGAGGACAGACCGAGAGAGGACAGACCGAGATAGGGCAGAGTGAGAGAGGACAGAGTGAGAGAGGACAGAGTGAGAGAGGACAGACCGAGAGAGGACAGACCGAGAGAGGACAGACCGAGAGAGGGCAGAGTGAGAGAGGACAGAGTGAGAGAGGACAGAGTGAGAGAGGACAGAGTGAGAGAGGACAGACCGAGAGAGGGCAGAGTGAGAGAGGACAGACCGAGAGAGGGCAGAGTGAGAGAGGACAGAGTGAGAGAGGACAGAGTGAGAGAGGACAGACCGAGAGAGGACAGAGTGAGAGAGGACAGAGTGAGAGAGGACAGACCGAGAGAGGGCAGAGTGAGAGAGGGCAGAGTGAGAGGGGACAGACCGAGAGAGGACAGAGTCAGAGAGGACAGAGTGAGAGAGGACAGAGTGAGAGAGGACAGAGTGAGAGAGGACAGAGTGAGAGAGGACAGAGTGAGTGAGGACAGACCGAGAGAGGGCAGAGTGAGAGAGGACAGAGTGAGAGAGGGCAGAGTGAGAGAGGACAGAGCGAGAGAGGGCAGAGTGAGAGAGGACAGAGCAAGAGAGGGCAGAGTGAGAGAGGACAGAGTGACACAGGACAGAGTGAGAGAGGACAGAGTGAGAGAGGGCAGAGTGAGAGAGGATAGAGTGAGAGAGGACAGAGTGAGAGAGGACAGAGTGAGAGAGGACAGAGTGACACAGGACAGAGTGACACAGGACAGAGTGAGAGAGGACAGAGTGAGAGAGGACAGAGTGATACAGGACAGAGTGAGAGAGGACAGAGTGATACAGGACAGAGTGAGAGAGGACAGAGTGAGAGAGGACAGAGTGAGAGAGGACAGAGTGAGAGAGGGCAGAGTGAGAGAGGACAGAGTGAGAGAGGACAGAGTGAGAGAGGACAGAGTGACACAGGACAGAGTGAGAGAGGACAGAGTGAGAGAGGACAGAGTGAGAGAGGGCAGAGCGAGAGAGGACAGAGTGAGAGAGGACAGAGCGAGAAAGGACAGAGTGAGAGAGGACAGAGTGAGAGAGGGCAGAGTGAGAGAGGACAGAGCGAGAGAGGACAGAGTGAGAGAGGACAGAGTGAGAGAGGACAGACCGAGAGAGGGCAGAGTGAGAGAGGACAGACCGAGAGAGGACAGACCGAGATAGGGCAGAGTGAGAGAGGACAGAGTGAGAGAGGACAGAGTGAGAGAGGACAGACCGAGAGAGGACAGACCGAGAGAGGACAGACCGAGAGAGGGCAGAGTGAGAGAGGACAGAGTGAGAGAGGACAGAGTGAGAGAGGACAGAGTGAGAGAGGACAGACCGAGAGAGGGCAGAGTGAGAGAGGACAGACCGAGAGAGGGCAGAGTGAGAGAGGACAGAGTGAGAGAGGACAGAGTGAGAGAGGACAGACCGAGAGAGGACAGAGTGAGAGAGGACAGAGTGAGAGAGGACAGACCGAGAGAGGGCAGAGTGAGAGAGGGCAGAGTGAGAGGGGACAGACCGAGAGAGGACAGAGTCAGAGAGGACAGAGTGAGAGAGGACAGAGTGAGAGAGGACAGAGTGAGAGAGGACAGAGTGAGTGAGGACAGACCGAGAGAGGGCAGAGTGAGAGAGGACAGAGTGAGAGAGGGCAGAGTGAGAGAGGACAGAGCGAGAGAGGGCAGAGTGAGAGAGGACAGAGCAAGAGAGGGCAGAGTGAGAGAGGACAGAGTGACACAGGACAGAGTGAGAGAGGACAGAGTGAGAGAGGGCAGAGTGAGAGAGGATAGAGTGAGAGAGGACAGAGTGAGAGAGGACAGAGTGAGAGAGGACAGAGTGACACAGGACAGAGTGACACAGGACAGAGTGAGAGAGGACAGAGTGAGAGAGGACAGAGTGATACAGGACAGAGTGAGAGAGGACAGAGTGATACAGGACAGAGTGAGAGAGGACAGAGTGAGAGAGGACAGAGTGAGAGAGGACAGAGTGAGAGAGGGCAGAGTGAGAGAGGACAGAGTGAGAGAGGACAGAGTGAGAGAGGACAGAGTGACACAGGACAGAGTGAGAGAGGACAGAGTGAGAGAGGACAGAGTGAGAGAGGGCAGAGCGAGAGAGGACAGAGTGAGAGAGGACAGAGCGAGAAAGGACAGAGTGAGAGAGGACAGAGTGAGAGAGGGCAGAGTGAGAGAGGACAGAGCGAGAGAGGGCAGAGTGAGAGAGGACAGAGCGAGAGAGGGCAGAGTGAGAGAGGACAGAGTGACACAGGACAGAGTGAGAGAGGACAGAGTGAGAGAGGGCAGAGTGAGAGAGGACAGAGTGAGAGAGGACAGAGTGAGAGAGGACAGAGTGACACAGGACAGAGTGAGAGAGGACAGAGTGATACAGGACAGAGTGATACAGGACAGAGTGATACAGGACAGAGTGAGAGAGGACAGAGTGATACAGGACAGAGTGAGAGAGGGCAGAGTGAGAGAGGGCAGAGTGAGAGAGGACAGAGTGAGAGAGGACAGAGTGAGAGAGGACAGAGTGACACAGGACAGAGTGAGAGAGGACAGAGTGAGAGAGGACAGAGTGAGAGAGGGCAGAGTGAGAGAGGACAGAGTGAGAGAGGGCAGAGCGAGAAAGGACAGAGTGAGAGAGGACAGAGTGAGAGAGGGCAGAGTGAGAGAGGGCAGAGAGAGAGAGGGCAGAGTGAGAGAGGGCAGAGTGAGAGAGGGCAGAGCGAGAGAGGACAGAGTGAGAGAGGACAGAGTGAGAGAGGGCAGAGTGAGAGAGGGCAGAGCGAGAGAGGACAGAGTGAGAGAGGGCAGAGTGACACAGGACAGAGTGAGAGAGGGCAGAATGAGAGAGGGCAGAGTGAGAGAGGGCAGAGTGAGAGAGGGCAGAGTGAGAGAGGACAGAGTGAGAGAGGGCAGAGTGACACAGGACAGAGTGAGAGAGGACAGAGTGAGAGAGGACAGAGTGAGAGAGGACAGAGCGAGAGAGGGCAGAGCGAGAGAGGGCAGAGTGAGAGAGGGCAGAGTGAGAGAGGGCAGAGTGAGAGAGGACAGAGTGAGAGAGGGCAGAGTGAGAGAGGGCAGAGTGAGAGAGGACAGAGTGAGAGAGGGCAGAGTGACACAGGACAGAGTGACACAGGACAGAGTGAGAGAGGACAGAGTGAGAGAGGGCAGAGTGAGAGAGGGCAGAGTGAGAGAGGGCAGAGTGAGAGAGGACAGAGTGACACAGGACAGAGTGAGAGAGGGCAGAGCGAGAGAGGGCAGAGCGAGAGACGGCAGAGTGAGAGAGGGCAGAGAGAGAGAGGTCAGAGTGAGAGAGGACAGAGAGAGAGAGGGCAGAGTGACACAGGACAGAGTGAGAGAGGGCAGAGTGAGAGAGGGCAGAGTGAGAGAGGGCAGAGTGAGAGAGGACAGAGTGAGAGAGGACACAGTGACACAGGACAGAGTGAGAGAGGGCAGAGTGAGAGAGGGCAGAGCGAGAGAGGGCAGAGCGAGAGAGGGCAGAGCGAGAGAGGACAGAGCGAGAGAGGACAGAGTGAGAGAGGACAGAGTGAGAGAGGGCAGAGCGAGAGAGGACAGAGTGAGAGAGGACAGAGTGAGAGAGGACAGAGTGAGAGAGGACAGAGTGAGAGAGGGCAGACAGAGAGAGGGCAGAGTGAGAGAGGGCAGAGTGAGAGAGGACAGAGTGACACAGGACAGAGAGAGAGAGGCCAGAGTGAGAGAGGACAGAGAGAGAGAGGGCAGAGTGACACAGGACAGAGTGAGAGAGGACAGAGTGAGAGAGGGCAGAGTGAGAGAGGGCCGAGAGAGAGAGGGCAGAGTGAGAGAGGGCAGAGTGAGAGAGGGCAGAGTGAGAGAGGACAGGGTGAGAGAGGACAGAGTGAGAGAGGACAGAGTGAGAGAGGGCAGAGTGAGAGAGGGCAGAGTGAGAGAGGGCAGAGCGAGAGAGGACAGAGTGAGAGAGGGCAGAGAGAGAGAGGGCAGAGTGAGAGAGGGCAGAGTGAGAGAGGGCAGAGTGAGAGAGGACAGAGTGAGAGACGACAGAGTGAGAGAGGGCAGAGTGAGAGAGGGCAGAGCGAGAGAGGGCAGAGAGAGAGAGGACAGAGTGAGAGAGGACAGAGTGAGAGAGGACAGAGTGAAAGAGGACAGACCGAGAGAGGGCAGAGTGAGAGAGGACAGAGTGAGAGAGGACAGACCGAGAGAGGGCAGAGTGAGAGAGGACAGACCGAGAGAGGGCAGAGTGAGAGAGGACAGAGTGAGAGAGGACAGAGTGAGAGAGGACAGAGTGAGAGAGGACAGACCGAGAGAGGACAGACCGAGAGAGGACAGACCGAGAGAGGGCAGAGTGAGAGAGGACAGAGTGAGAGAGGACAGAGTGAGAGAGCACAGAGTGAGAGAGGACAGACCGAGAGAGCGCAGAGTGAGAGAGGACAGACCGAGAGAGGGCAGAGTGAGAGAGGACAGACCGAGAGAGGGCAGAGTGAGAGAGGACAGAGTGAGAGAGGACAGAGTGAGAGAGGACAGACCGAGAGAGGACAGAGTGAGAGAGGACAGAGTGAGAGAGGACAGACCGAGAGAGGGCAGAGTGAGAGAGGGCAGAGTGAGAGGGGACAGACCGAGAGAGGACAGAGTGAGAGAGGACAGAGTGAGAGAGGACAGAGTGAGAGAGGACAGAGTGAGAGAGGACAGACCAAGAGAGGGCAGAGTGAGAGAGGACAGAGTGAGAGAGAGCAGAGTGAGAGAGGACAGAGCGAGAGAGGGCAGAGTGAGAGAGGACAGAGCGAGAGAGGGCAGAGCGAGAGAGGACAGAGTGACACAGGACAGAGTGAGAGAGGACAGAGTGAGAGAGGGCAGAGTGAGAGAGGACAGAGTGAGAGAGGACAGAGTGAGAGAGGACAGAGTGAGAGAGGACAGAGTGAGAGAGGGCAGAGTGAGAGAGGGCAGAGTGAGAGAGGACAGAGTGAGAGAGGACAGAGTGACACAGGACAAAGTGAGAGAGGACAGAGTGAGAGAGGACAGAGTGAGAGAGGGCAGAGCGAGAGAAGACAGAGTGAGAGAGGACAGAGTGAGAGAGGGCAGAGCGAGAGAGGACAGAGTGAGAGAGGGCAGAGCGAGAGAGGACAGAGTGAGAGAGGACAAAGTGAGAGAGGGCAGAGTGAGAGAGGGCAGAGAGAGAGAGGGCAGAGAGAGAGAGGGCAGAGAGAGAGAGGGCAGAGTGAGAGAGGGCAGAGTGAGAGAGGGAAGAGCGAGAGAGGACAGAGTGAGAGAGGGCAGAGTGACACAGGACAGAGCGAGAGAGGACAGAGTGAGAGAGGGCAGAGTGAGAGAGGACAGAGTGAGAGAGGGCAGAGTGAGAGAGGGCAGAGTGAGAGAGGACAGAGTGAGAGAGGGCAGAGTGAGAGAGGACAGAGTGAGAGAGGGCAGAGTGAGAGAGGGCAGAGTGAGAGAGGGCAGAGTGAGAGAGGACAGACCGAGAGATGGCAGAGTGAGAGAGGACAGAGTGAGAGAGGACAGAGTGAGAGAGGACAGAGTGAGAGAGGACAGAGTGAGAGAGGGCAGAGTGAGAGAGGGCAGAGTGAGAGAGGACAGAGTGAGAGAGGGCAGAGTGAGAGAGGACAGAGCGAGAGAGGGCAGAGTGAGAGAGGACAGAGCGAGAGAGGGCAGAGTGAGAGAGGACAGAGTGACACAGGACAGAGTGAGAGAGGACAGAGTGAGAGAGGGCAGAGTGAGAGAGGGCAGAGTGAGAGAGGACAGAGTGAGAGAGGGCAGAGCGAGAGAGGACAGAGTGAGAGATTACAGAGTGAGAGAGGGCAGAGTGAGAGAGGGCAGAGAGAGAGAGGGCAGAGTGAGAGAGGGCAGAGTGAGAGAGGGCAGAGTGAGAGAGGGCAGAGCGAGAGAGGACAGAGTGAGAGAGGACAGAGTGAGAGAGGACAGAGTGAGAGAGGGCAGAGTGAGAGAGGGCAGAGCGAGAGAGGACAGAGTGAGAGAGGGCAGAGTGACACAGGACAGAGTGAGAGAGGGCAGAATGAGAGAGGGCAGAGTGAGAGAGGGCTGAGTGAGAGAGGGCAGAGTGAGAGAGGGCAGAGTGAGAGAGGGCAGAGTGAGAGAGGACAGAGTGAGAGAGGGCAGAGTGAGAGAGGGCCGAGAGAGAGAGGGCAGAGTGAGAGAGGGCAGAGCGAGAGAGGACAGAGTGATAGAGGACAGAGTGAGAGAGGACAGAGCGAGAGAGGGCAGAGCGAGAGAGGGCAGAGTGAGAGAGGGCAGAGTGAGAGAGGACAGAGTGAGAGAGGACAGAGTGAGAGAGGACAGAATGAGAGAGGGCAGAGTGAGAGAGGACAGAGTGAGAGAGGACAGAGTGACACAGGACAGAGTGAGAGAGGACAGAGTGAGAGAGGACAGAGTGAGAGAGGGCAGAGCGAGAGAGGACAGAGTGAGAGAGGGCAGAGCGAGAGAGGACAGAGTGAGAGAGGGCAGAGTGAGAGAGGGCAGAGAGAGAGAGGGCAGAGTGAGAGAGGGCAGAGCGAGAGAGGGCAGAGCGAGAGAGGACAGAGTGAGAGAGGACAGAGTGAGAGAGGACAGAGTGAGAGAGGGCAGAGTGAGAGAGGGCAGAGCGAGAGAGGACAGAGTGAGAGAGGGCAGAGTGACACAGGACAGAGTGAGAGAGGGCAGAATGAGAGAGGGCAGAGTGAGAGAGGGCTGAGTGAGAGAGGGCAGAGTGAGAGAGGGCAGAGTGAGAGAGGGCCGAGAGAGAGAGGGCAGAGTGAGAGAGGGCAGAGCGAGAGAGGACAGAGTGATAGAGGACAGAGTGAGAGAGGACAGAGTGAGAGAGGGCAGAGTGAGAGAGGGCAGAGCGAGAGAGGACAGAGCGAGAGAGGACAGAGTGAGAGAGGACAGAGTGAGAGAGGACAGAGTGAGAGAGGACAGAGTGAGAGAGGACAGACCGAGAGAGGGCAGAGTGAGAGAGGACAGACCGAGAGAGGGAAGAGTGAGAGAGGACAGAGTGAGAGAGGACAGAGTGAGAGAGGACAAACCGAGAGAGGACAGAGTGAGAGAGGACAGAGTGAGAGAGGGCAGAGTGAGAGAGGGCAGAGCGAGAGAGGACAGAGTGAGAGAGGACAGAGTGAGAGAGGACAGAGTGAGAGAGGGCAGAGTGAGAGAGGACAGAGTGAGAGAGGACAGAGTGAGAGAGGACAGAGTGAGAGAGGACAGAGTGAGAGAGGACAGAGTGAGAGAGGACAGACCGAGAGAGGACAGAGTGAGAGAGGACAGAGTGAGAGAGGACAGAGTGAGAGAGGACAGAGTGAGAGAGGACAGACCGAGAGAGGGCAGAGTGAGAGAGGGCAGAGTGAGAGAGGACAGAGCGAGAGAGGACAGAGTGAGAGAGGGCAGAGTGACACAGGACAGAGTGAGAGAGGACAGAGTGAAAGAGGGCAGAGTGAGAAAGGACAGAGTGAGAGAGGACAGAGTGATACAGGACAGAGTGAGAGAGGACAGAGTGAGAGAGGGCAGAGTGAGAGAGGGCAGAGTGAGAGAGGACAGAGTGAGAGAGGACAGAGTGACACAGGACAGAGTGAGAGAGGACAGAGTGAGAGAGGACAGAGTGAAAGAGGACAGACCGAGAGAGGACAGAGTGAGAGAGGACAGAGTGAGAGAGGACAGAGTGAGAGAGGACAGACCGAGAGAGGGCAGAGTAAGAGAGGACAGACCGAGAGAGGACAGAGTGAGAGAGGGCAGATCGAGAGAGGACAGAGCGAGAGAGGGCAGAGAGAGAGAGGACAGAGTGAGAGAGGGCAGAGTGAGAGAGGGCAGAGTGAGAGAGGACAGAGTGAGAGAGGGCAGAGTGAGAGAGGACAGAGTGAGAGAGGGCAGAGCGAGAGAGGGCAGAGTGAGAGAGGACAGAGTGAGAGAGGGCAGAGTGAGAGAGGGCAGAGTGAGAGAGGACAGAGTGAGAGAGGACAGAGTGAGAGAGGACAGAGTGAGAGAGGACAGAGTGAGAGAGGGCAGAGCGAGAGAGGGCAGAGAGAGAGAGGACAGAGGGAGAGAGGGCAGAGAGAGAGAGGGCAGAGTGAGAGAGGGCAGAGCGAGAGAGGGCAGAGCGAGAGAGGACAGAGTGAGAGAGGGCAGAGTGAGAGAGGGCAGAGTGAGAGAGGACAGAGTGAGAGAGGGCAGAGTGAGAGAGGGCAGAGCGAGAGAGGACAGAGTGAGAGAGGGCAGAGTGACACAGGACAGAGTGAGAGAGGGCAGAATGAGAGAGGGCAGAGTGAGAGAGGGCTGAGTGAGAGAGGGCAGAGTGAGAGAGGGCAGAGTGAGAGAGGGCCGAGAGAGAGAGGGCAGAGTGAGAGAGGGCAGAGCGAGAGAGGACAGAGTGATAGAGGACAGAGTGAGAGAGGACAGAGTGAGAGAGGGCAGAGTGAGAGAGGGCAGAGCGAGAGAGGACAGAGCGAGAGAGGACAGAGTGAGAGAGGACAGAGTGAGAGAGGACAGAGTGAGAGAGGACAGAGTGAGAGAGGACAGAGTGAGAGAGGACAGACCGAGAGAGGGCAGAGTGAGAGAGGACAGACCGAGAGAGGGCAGAGTGAGAGAGGACAGAGTGAGAGAGGACAGAGTGAGAGAGGACAGACCGAGAGAGGACAGAGTGAGAGAGGACAGAGTGAGAGAGGGCAGAGTGAGAGAGGGCAGAGCGAGAGAGGACAGAGTGAGAGAGGACAGAGTGAGAGAGGACAGAGTGAGAGAGGGCAGAGTGAGAGAGGACAGAGTGAGAGAGGACAGAGTGAGAGAGGACAGAGTGAGAGAGGACAGACCGAGAGAGGACAGAGTGAGAGAGGACAGAGTGAGAGAGGACAGAGTGAGAGAGGACAGAGTGAGAGAGGACAGACCGAGAGAGAGCAGAGTGAGAGAGGGCAGAGTGAGAGAGGACAGAGCGAGAGAGGACAGAGTGAGAGAGGGCAGAGTGACACAGGACAGAGTGAGAGAGGACAGAGTGAAAGAGGGCAGAGTGAGAAAGGACAGAGTGAGAGAGGACAGAGTGATACAGGACAGAGTGAGAGAGGACAGAGTGAGAGAGGGCAGAGTGAGAGAGGGCAGAGTGAGAGAGGACAGAGTGAGAGAGGACAGAGTGACACAGGACAGAGTGAGAGAGGACAGAGTGAGAGAGGACAGAGTGAAAGAGGACAGACCGAGAGAGGACAGAGTGAGAGAGGACAGAGTGAGAGAGGACAGAGTGAGAGAGGACAGACCGAGAGAGGGCAGAGTAAGAGAGGACAGACCGAGAGAGGACAGAGTGAGAGAGGGCAGATCGAGAGAGGACAGAGCGAGAGAGGGCAGAGAGAGAGAGGACAGAGTGAGAGAGGGCAGAGTGAGAGAGGGCAGAGTGAGAGAGGACAGAGTGAGAGAGGGCAGAGTGAGAGAGGACAGAGTGAGAGAGGGCAGAGCGAGAGAGGGCACAGTGAGAGAGGACAGAGTGAGAGAGGGCAGAGTGAGAGAGGGCAGAGTGAGAGAGGACAGAGTGAGAGAGGACAGAGTGAGAGAGGACAGAGTGAGAGAGGACAGAGTGAGAGAGGGCAGAGCGAGAGAGGACAGAGTGAGAGAGGGCAGAGAGAGAGAGGACAGAGTGAGAGAGGGCAGAGTGAGAGAGGGCAGAGCGAGAGAGGACAGAGCGAGAGAGGGCAGAGTGAGAGAGGGCAGAGCGAGAGAGGGCAGAGCGAGAGAGGACAGAGCGAGAGAGGACAGAGTGAGAGAGGACAGAGTGAGAGAGGGCAGATTGAGAGAGGGCAGAGTGAGAGAGGGCAAAGTGAGAGAGGGCAGATCGAGAGAGGGCAGAGCGAGAGAGGGCAGAGTGAGAGAGGACAGAGTGAGAGAGGGCAGAGTGAGAGAGGGCAGAGTGAGAGAGGGCAGAGTGAGAGAGGGCAGAGTGAGAGAGGGCAGAGCGAGAGAGGACAGAGCGAGAGAGGGCAGAGCGAGAGAGAGCAGAGCGAGAGAGGGCAGAGTGAGAGAGGGCAGAGCGAGAGAGGGCAGAGTGAGAGAGGGCAGAGTGACACAGGACAGAGTGAGAGAGGACAGAGTGAGAGAAGGCAGAGTGAGAGAAGGCAGAGTGAGAGAGGACAGAGTGAGAGAGGACAGAGTGAGAGAGGACAGAGTGAGAGAGGACAGAGTGAGAGAGGACAGAGTGAGAGAGGGCAGAGTGAGAGAGGACAGAGTGAGAGAGGACAGAGCGAGAGAGGGCAGAGTGAGAGAGGACAGAGAGAGAGAGGACAGAGTGAGAGAGGGCAGAGTGAGAGAGGACAGAGTGAGAGAGGACAGAGTGAGAGAGGGCAGAGTGAGAGAGGACAGAGTGAGAGAGGACAGAGTGATACAGGACAGAGTGAGAGAGGACAGAGTGAGAGAAGGCAGAGTGAGAGAGGGCAGAGTGAGAGAGGACAGAGTGAGAGAGGACAGAGTGAGAGAGGACAGAGTGAGAGAGGACAGAGTGAGAGAGGGCAGAGTGAGAGAGGACAGAGTGAGAGAGGACAGAGTGAGAGAGGACAGAGTGAGAGAGGACAGAGTGAGAGAGGGCAGAGTGAGAGAGGAAAGAGTGAGAGAGGACAGAGTGAGAGAGGACAGAGTCAGAGAGGAAAGAGTGAGAGAGGACAGAGTGAGAGAGGACAGAGTGAGAGAGGGCAGAGTGAGAGAGGACAGAGCGAGAGAGGGCAGAGCGAGAGAGGACAGAGCGAGAGAGGACAGAGTGAGAGAGGACAGAGCGAGAGAGGACAGAGTGAGAGAGGGCAGAGTGAGAGAGGGCAGAGCGAGAGAGGACAGAGTCAGAGAGGAAAGAGTGAGAGAGGACAGAGTGAGAGAGGACAGAGTGAGAGAGGGCAGAGTGAGAGAGGACAGAGTGAGAGAGGGCAGAGCGAGAGAGGACAGAGTGAGAGAGGACAGAGCGAGAGAGGACAGAGTGAGAGAGGGCAGAGTGAGAGAGGGCAGAGCGAGAGAGGACAGAGTGAGAGAGGGCAGAGAGATCGAGGGCAGAGTGAGAGAGGGCAGAGTGAGAGAGGGCAGAGCGAGAGAGGACAGAGCGAGAGAGGACAGAGTGAGAGAGGGCAGAGCGAGAGAGGGCAGAGTGAGAGAGGGCAGAGCGAGAGAGGGCAGAGAGAGAGAGGACAGAGTGAGAGAGGACAGAGTGAGAGAGGACAGAGTGAGAGAGGACAGACCGAGAGAGGACAGACCGAGAGAGGACAGACCGAGAGAGGGCAGAGTGAGAGAGGACAGAGTGAGATAGGACAGAGTGAGAGAGGACAGAGTGACACAGGACAGAGTGAGAGAGGACAGAGTGAGAGAGGACAGAGTGAGAGAGGGCAGAGCGAGAGAGGACAGAGTGAGAGAGGGCAGAGCGAGAGAGGACAGAGTGAGAGAGGACAGAGTGAGAGAGGGCAGAGTGAGAGAGGGCAGAGAGAGAGAGGGCAGAGTGAGAGAGGGCAGAGTGAGAGAGGGCAGAGCGAGAGAGGACAGAGTGAGAGAGGACAGAGTGAGAGAGGACAGAGTGAGAGAGGGCAGAGTGAGAGAGGGCAGAGCGAGAGAGGACAGAGTGAGAGAGGGCAGAGTGACACAGGACAGAGTGAGAGAGGGCAGAATGAGAGAGGGCAGAGTGAGAGAGGGCTGAGTGAGAGAGGGCAGAGTGAGAGAGGGCAGAGTGAGAGAGGACAGAGTGAGAGAGGGCAGAATGACACAGGACAGAGTGAGAGAGGACAGAGTGAGAGGGGACAGAGTGAGAGAGGACAGAGCGTGAGAGGGCAGAGCGAGAGAGGGCAGAGTGAGAGAGGGCAGAGTGAGAGAGGACAGAGTGAGAGAGGACAGAGTGAGAGAGGGCAGAGTGAGAGAGGGCAGAGTGAGAGAGGACAGAGTGAGAGAGGGCAGAGTGACACAGGACAGAGTGAGAGAGGGCAGAGTGAGAGAGGGCAGAGCGAGAGAGGACAGAGTGAGAGAGGGCAGAGTGAGAGAGGACAGAGTGAGAGAGGGCAGAGTGAGAGAGGGCAGAGTGAGAGAGGGCAGAGTGAGAGAGGGCAGAGTGAGAGAGGACAGAGTGACACAGGACAGAGTGAGAGAGGGCAGAGTGAGAGAGGGCAGAGCGAGAGAGGGCAGAGTGAGAGAGGGCAGAGCGAGAGAGGGCAGAGCGAGAGAGGGCAGAGTGAGAGAGGGCAGAGAGAGAGAGGGCAGAGTGAGAGAGGACAGAGAGAGAGAGGGCAGAGTGACACAGGACAGAGTGAGAAAGGGCAGAGTGAGAGAGGGCAGAGTGAGAGAGGACACAGTGAGAGAGGACACAGTGACACAGCACAGAGTGAGAGAGGGCAGAGTGAGAGAGGGCAGAGCGAGAGAGGGCAGAGTGAGAGAGGGCAGAGTGAGAGAGGACAGAGTGAGAGAGGACACAGTGACACAGGACAGAGTGAGAGAGGGCAGAGTGAGAGAGGGCAGAGCGAGAGAGGGCAGAGCGAGAGAGGGCAGAGTGAGAGAGGGCAGAGCGAGAGAGGACAGAGCGAGAGAGGACAGAGTGAGAGAGGACAGAGTGAGAGAGGGCAGAGCGAGAGAGGACAGAGTGAGAGAGGACAGAGTGAGAGAGGGCAGAGTGAGAGAGGGCAGAGTGAGAGAGGGCAGAGTGAGAGAGGGCAGAGTGAGAGAGGACAGAGTGAGAGAGGACAGAGTGAGAGAGGGCAGAGAGAGAGAGGACAGAGTGAGAGAGGGCAGAGTGAGAGAGGGCAGAGTGAGAGAGGACAGAGTGAGAGAGGGCAGAGTGAGAGAGGACAGAGTGAGAGAGGGCAGAGAGAGAGAGGGCAGAGTGAGAGAGGGCAGAGCGAGAGAGGACAGAGTAAGAGAGGGCAGAGTGAGAGAGGGCAGAGTGAGAGAGGGCAGAGGGAGAGAGGACAGAGTGAGAGAGGACAGAGTGAGAGAGGGCAGAGTGACACAGGACAGAGTGAGAGAGGACAGAGTGAGAGAGGGCAGAGTGACACAGGACAGAGTGAGAGAGGGCAGAGTGACACAGGACAGAGTGAGAGAGGGCAGAGTGAGAGAGGACAGAGTGAGAGAGGACAGAGTGAGAGAGGACAGAGTGACACAGGACAGAGTGAGAGAGGACAGAGTGAGAGAGGGCAGAGTGAGAGAGGGCAGAGTGAGAGAGGGCAGAGAGAGAGAGGGCAGAGTGACACAGGACAGAGTGAGGGAGGACAGAGTGAGAGAGGGCAGAGTGAGAGAGGACAAAGTGAGAGAGGACAGAGTGAGAGAGGGCAGAGAGAGAGAGGACAGAGTGAGAGAGGGCAGAGTGAGAGAGGGCAGAGTGAGAGAGGGCCGAGAGAGAGAGGACAGAGTGAGAGAGGACAGAGTGAGAGAGGGCAGAGTGAGAGAGGACAGAGTGAGAGAGGACAGAGTGAGAGAGGGCAGAGTGACACAGGACAGAGTGAGAGAGGGCAGAGTGAGAGAGGGCAGAGAGAGAGAGGACAGAGTGAGAGAGGGCAGAGTGAGAGAGGGCAGAGTGAGAGAGGGCAAAGAGAGAGAGGGCAGAGTGAGAGAGGGCAGAGTGAGAGAGGGCAGAGTGAGAGAGGGCAGAGTGACACAGGACAGAGTGAGAGAGGGCAGAGTGAGAGAGGGCAGAGAGAGAGAGGACAGAGTGAGAGAGGGCAGAGTGAGAGAGGGCAGAGTGAGAGAGGGCAGAGTGAGAGAGGGCAGAGTGACACAGGACAGAGTGAGAGAGGGCAGAGTGAGAGAGGACAGAGTGAGAGAGGACAGAGTGAGAGAGGGCAGAGTGACACAGGACAGAGTGAGAGAGGGCAGAGTGACACAGGACAGAGTGAGAAAGGGCAGAGTGAGAGAGGGCAGAGTGAGAGAGGGCAGAGTGAGAGAGGGCAAAGAGAGAGAGGGCAGAGTGAGAGAGGGCAGAGTGACATAGGACAGAGTGAGAGAGGGGAGAGTGACACAGGACAGAGTGAGAGAGGGCAGAGTGAGAGAGGGCAGAGAGAGAGAGGACAGAGTGAGAGAGGGCAGAGTGAGAGAGGGCAGAGTGACACAGGGCAGAGTGAGAGAGGGCAGAGTGAGAGAGGGCAGAGTGACACAGGACAGAGTGAGAGAGGGCAGAGTGAGAGAGGGCAGAGAGAGAGAGGACAGAGTGAGAGAGGGCAGAGTGAGAGAGGGCAGAGTGAGAGAGGGCAGAGTGAGAGAGGGCAGAGTGACACAGGACAGAGTGAGAGAGGGCAGAGTGAGAGAGGACAGAGTGAGAGAGGACAGAGTGAGAGAGGGCAGAGTGACACAGGACAGAGTGAGAGAGGGCAGAGTGAGAGAGGGCAGAGTGAGAGAGGGCAGAGTGAGAGAGGGCAAAGAGAGAGAGGGCAGAGTGAGAGAGGGCTCAGAGTGACACAGGACAGAGTGAGAGAGGGCAGAGTGAGAGAGGACAGAGTGAGAGAGGACAGAGTGAGAGAGGACAGAGTGAGAGAGGGCAGAGTGACACAGGACAGAGTGAGAGAGGGCAGAGTGAGAGAGGGCAGAGCGAGAGAGGGCAGAGTGAGAGAGGGCAGAGCGAGAGAGGGCAGAGCGAGAGAGGGCAGAGTGAGAGAGGGCAGAGAGAGAGAGGGCAGAGTGAGAGAGGACAGAGAGAGAGAGGGCAGAGTGACACAGGACAGAGTGAGAAAGGGCAGAGTGAGAGAGGGCAGAGTGAGAGAGGACACAGTGAGAGAGGACACAGTGACACAGCACAGAGTGAGAGAGGGCAGAGTGAGAGAGGGCAGAGCGAGAGAGGGCAGAGTGAGAGAGGGCAGAGTGAGAGAGGACAGAGTGAGAGAGGACACAGTGACACAGGACAGAGTGAGAGAGGGCAGAGTGAGAGAGGGCAGAGCGAGAGAGGGCAGAGTGAGAGAGGGCAGAGCGAGAGAGGACAGAGCGAGAGAGGACAGAGTGAGAGAGGACAGAGTGAGAGAGGGCAGAGCGAGAGAGGACAGAGTGAGAGAGGACAGAGTGAGAGAGGGCAGAGTGAGAGAGGGCAGAGTGAGAGAGGGCAGAGTGAGAGAGGGCAGAGTGAGAGAGGACAGAGTGAGAGAGGACAGAGTGAGAGAGGGCAGAGAGAGAGAGGACAGAGTGAGAGAGGGCAGAGTGAGAGAGGGCAGAGTGAGAGAGGACAGAGTGAGAGTGGGCAGAGTGAGAGAGGACAGAGTGAGAGAGGGCAGAGAGAGAGAGGGCAGAGCGAGAGAGGACAGAGTGAGAGAGGGCAGAGTGAGAGAGGGCAGAGGGAGAGAGGACAGAGTGAGAGAGGACAGAGTGAGAGAGGGCAGAGTGACACAGGACAGAGTGAGAGAGGGCAGAGTGACACAGGACAGAGTGAGAGAGGGCAGAGTGAGAGAGGACAGAGTGAGAGAGGACAGAGTGAGAGAGGGCAGAGTGACACAGGACAGAGTGAGAGAGGACAGAGTGAGAGAGGGCAGAGTGAGAGAGGGCAGAGTGAGAGAGGGCAGAGAGAGAGAGGGCAGAGTGACACAGGACAGAGTGAGGGAGGACAGAGTGAGAGAGGGCAGAGTGAGAGAGGACAAAGTGAGAGATGACAGAGTGAGAGAGGGCAGAGAGAGAGAGGACAGAGTGAGAGAGGGCAGAGTTAGAGAGGGCAGAGTGAGAGAGGGCCGAGAGAGAGAGGACAGAGTGAGAGAGGACAGAGTGAGAGAGGGCAGAGTGAGAGAGGACAGAGTGAGAGAGGGCAGAGTGACACAGGACAGAGTGAGAGAGGGCAGAGTGAGAGAGGGCAGAGAGAGAGAGGACAAAGTGAGAGAGGGCAGAGTGAGAGAGGGCAGAGTGAGAGAGGGCAGAGTGAGAGAGGGCAGAGTGAGAGAGGGCAAAGAGAGAGAGGGCAGAGTGAGAGAGGGCAGAGTGAGAGAGGGCAGAGTGAGAGAGGGCAGAGTGACACAGGACAGAGTGAGAGAGGGCAGAGTGAGAGAGGACAGAGTGAGAGAGGACAGAGTGAGAGAGGGCAGAGTGACACAGGACAGAGTGAGAGAGGGCAGAATGAGAGAGGGCAGAGTGAGAGAGGGCAGAGTGAGAGAGGGCAAAGAGAGAGAGGGCAGAGTGAGAGAGGGCAGAGTGACATAGGACAGAGTGAGAGAGGGGAGAGTGACACAGGACAGAGTGAGAGAGGGCAGAGTGAGAGAGGGCAGAGAGAGAGAGGACAGAGTGAGAGAGGGCAGAGTGAGAGAGGGCAGAGTGACACAGGGCAGAGTGAGAGAGGGCAGAGTGAGAGAGGGCAGAGTGAGAGAGGGCAGAGTGACACAGGACAGAGTGAGAGAGGGCAGAGTGAGAGAGGGCAGAGAGAGAGAGGACAGAGTGAGAGAGGGCAGAGTGAGAGAGGGCAGAGTGAGAGAGGGCAGAGTGAGAGAGGGCAGAGTGACACAGGACAGAGTGAGAGAGGGCAGAGTGAGAGAGGACAGAGTGAGAGAGGACAGAGTGAGAGAGGGCAGAGTGACACAGGACAGAGTGAGAGAGGGCAGAGTGAGAGAGGGCAGAGTGAGAGAGGGCAGAGTGAGAGAGGGCAAAGAGAGAGAGGGCAGAGTGAGAGAGGGCAGAGTGACATAGGACAGAGTGAGAGAGGACAGAGTGAGAGAGGGCAGAGCGAGAGAGGGCAGAGTGACACAGGACAGAGTGAGAGAGGGCAGAGTGAGAGAGGGCAGAGCGAGAGAGGACAGAGTGAGAGAGGACAGAGTGACACAGGACAGAGTGAGAGAGGACAGAGTGAGAGAGGGCAGAGCGAGAGAGGGCAGAGTGACACAGGACAGAGTGAGAGAGGGCAGAGTGAGAGAGGACAGAGTGACACAGGACAGAGTGAGAGAGGGCAGAGTGACACAGGACAGAGCGAGAGAGGACAGAGTGAGGGAGGGCAGAGCGAGAGAGGACAGAGTGAGAGAGGGCAGAGCGAGAGAGGACAGAGCGAGAGAGGACAGAGTGAGAGAGGACAGAGTGAGAGAGGGCAGAGTGAGAGAGGGCAGAGTGAGAGAGGGCAGAGTTAGAGAGGGCAGAGAGAGAGAGGACAGAGTGAGAGAGGGCAGAGTGAGAGAGGGCAGAGTGAGAGAGGGCAGAGTGAGAGAGGACAGAGTGAGAGAGGGCAGAGTGAGAGAGGGCAGAGCGAGAGAGGGCAGAGTGACACAGGACAGAGTGAGAGAGGGCAGAGTGAGAGAGGGCAGAGAGAGAGAGGACAGAGTGAGAGAGGGCAGAGTGACACAGGACAGAGTGAGAGAGGGCAGAGTGACACAGGACAGAGTGAGAGAGGGCAGAGTGAGAGAGGGCAGAGAGAGAGAGGACAGAGTGAGAGAGGGCAGAGTGACACAGGACAGAGTGAGAGAGGGCAGAGTGACACAGGACAGAGTGAGAGAGGGCAGAGTGAGAGAGGGCAGAGAGAGAGAGGACAGAGTGAGAGAGGGCAGAGTGAGAGAGGGCAGAGACAGAGAGGGCAGAGTGAGAGAGGGCAGAGTGTCACAGGACAGAGTGAGAGAGGGCAGAGTGACACAGGACAGAGCGAGAGAGGACAGAGTGAGAGAGGGCAGATCGAGAGAGGACAGAGCGAGAGAGGGCAGAGAGAGAGAGGACAGAGTGAGAGAGGGCAGAGTGAGAGAGGGCAGAGTGAGAGAGGACAGAGTGAGAGAGGGCAGAGTGAGAGAGGACAGAGTGAGAGAGGGCAGAGCGAGAGAGGGCAGAGTGAGAGAGGACAGAGTGAGAGAGGGCAGAGTGAGAGAGGGCAGAGTGAGAGAGGGCAGAGTGAGAGAGGACAGAGTGAGAGAGGACAGAGTGAGAGAGGACAGAGTGAGAGAGGGCAGAGCGAGAGAGGACAGAGTGAGAGAGGGCAGAGTGAGAGAGGGCAGAGTGAGAGAGGGCAGAGTGAGAGAGGGCAGAGCGAGAGAGGACAGAGTGAGAGAGGGCAGAGTGAGAGAGGGCAGAGCGAGAGAGGGCAGAGCGAGAGAGGACAGAGCGAGAGAGGACAGAGTGAGAGAGGACAGAGTGAGAGAGGGCAGATTGAGAGAGGGCAGAGTGAGAGAGGGCAAAGTGAGAGAGGGCAGATCGAGAGAGGACAGAGCGAGAGAGGGCAGAGAGAGAGAGGACAGAGTGAGAGAGGGCAGAGTGAGAGAGGGCAGAGCGAGAGAGGGCAGAGCGAGCGAGGGCAGAGCGAGAGAGGACAGAGTGAGAGAGGGCAGGATGAGAGAGGGCAGAGTGAGAGAGGACAGAGTGAGAGAGGATAGAGCGAGAGAGGGCAGAGTGAGAGAGGGCAGAGTGAGAGAGGGCAGAGTGAGAGAGGGCAGAGTGAGAGAGGACAGAGTGAGAGAGGGCAGAGTGAGAGAGGACAGAGTGAGAGAGGGCAGAGCGAGAGAGGGCAGAGTGAGAGAGGACAGAGTGAGAGAGGGCAGAGTGAGAGAGGGCAGAGTGAGAGAGGGCAGAGTGAGAGAGGACAGAGTGAGAGAGGACAGAGTGAGAGAGGACAGAGTGAGAGAGGGCAGAGCGAGAGAGGACAGAGTGAGAGAGGGCAGAGTGAGAGAGGGCAGAGTGAGAGAGGGCAGAGTGAGAGAGGACAGAGTGATACAGGACAGAGTGAGAGAGGACAGAGTGAGAGAAGGCAGAGTGAGAGAGGGCAGAGTGAGAGAGGACAGAGTGAGAGAGGACAGAGTGAGAGAGGACAGAGTGAGAGAGGACAGAGTGAGAGAGGGCAGAGTGAGAGAGGACAGAGTGAGAGAGGACAGAGTGAGAGAGGACAGAGTGAGAGAGGACAGAGTGAGAGAGGGCAGAGTGAGAGAGGAAAGAGTGAGAGAGGACAGAGTGAGAGAGGACAGAGTCAGAGAGGAAAGAGTGAGAGAGGACAGAGTGAGAGAGGGCAGAGTGAGAGAGGACAGAGTAAGAGAGGGCAGAGCGAGAGAGGACAGAGTGAGAGAGGACAGAGTGAGAGAGGACAGAGTGAGAGAGGGCAGAGTGAGAGAGGGCAGAGCGAGAGAGGACAGAGTGAGAGAGGGCAGAGAGATAGAGGGCAGAGTGAGAGAGGGCAGAGCGAGAGAGGGCAGAGCGAGAGAGGACAGAGCGAGAGAGGACAGAGTGAGAGAGGGCAGAGTGAGAGAGGACAGAGCGAGAGAGGACAGAGCGAGAGAGGGCAGAGTGAGAGAGGACAGAGTGAGAGAGGACAGAGTGATACAGGACAGAGTGATACAGGACAGTGTGAGAGAGGACAGAGTGAGAGAGGGCAGAGTGAGAGAGGGCAGAGTGAGAGAGGACAGAGTGAGAGAGGACAGAGTGAGAGAGGACAGAGTGACACAGGACAGAGTGAGAGAGGACAGAGTGAGAGAGGACAGAGTGAGAGAGGGCAGAGCGAGAGAGGACAGAGTGAGAGAGGGCAGAGCGAGAGAGGACAGAGTGAGAGAGGACAGAGTGAGAGAGGGCAGAGTGAGAGAGGGCAGAGAGAGAGAGGGCAGAGTGAGAGAGGGCAGAGCGAGAGAGGACAGAGTGAGAGAGGACAGAGTGATACAGGACAGAGTGAGAGAGGACAGAGTGAGAGAGGGCAGAGTGAGAGAGGACATAGTGAGAGAGGACAGAGTGAGAGAGGACAGAGTGACACAGGACAGAGTGAGAGAGGACAGAGTGAGAGAGGACAGAGTGAGAGAGGGCAGAGCGAGAGGGGACAGAGTGAGAGAGGGCAGAGTGAGAGAGGGCAGAGCGAGAGAGGACAGAGTGAGAGAGGACAGAGTGAGAGAGGGCAGAGTGAGAGAGGGCAGAGAGAGAGAGGGCAGAGTGAGAGAGGGCAGAGTGAGAGAGGGCAGAGCGAGAGAGGACAGAGTGAGAGAGGACAGAGTGAGAGAGGGCAGAGCGAGAGAGGGCAGAGTGAGAGAGGGCAGAGCGAGAGAGGGCAGAGCGAGAGAGGGCAGAGCGAGAGAGGGCAGAGTGAGAGAGGGCAGAGAGAGAGAGGGCAGAGTGAGAGAGGACAGAGAGAGAGAGGGCAGAGTGACACAGGACAGAGTGAGAAAGGGCAGAGTGAGAGAGGGCAGAGTGAGAGAGGACACAGTGAGAGAGGACACAGTGACACAGCACAGAGTGAGAGAGGGCAGAGTGAGAGAGGGCAGAGCGAGAGAGGGCAGAGTGAGAGAGGGCAGAGTGAGAGAGGACAGAGTGAGAGAGGACACAGTGACACAGGACAGAGTGAGAGAGGGCAGAGTGAGAGAGGGCAGAGCGAGAGAGGGCAGAGTGAGAGAGGGCAGAGCGAGAGAGGACAGAGCGAGAGAGGACAGAGTGAGAGAGGACAGAGTGAGAGAGGGCAGAGCGAGAGAGGACAGAGTGAGAGAGGACAGAGTGAGAGAGGGCAGAGTGAGAGAGGGCAGAGTGAGAGAGGGCAGAGTGAGAGAGGACAGAGTGAGAGAGGACAGAGTGAGAGAGGACAGAGTGAGAGAGGGCAGAGAGAGAGAGGACAGAGTGAGAGAGGGCAGAGTGAGAGAGGGCAGAGTGAGAGAGGACAGAGTGAGAGAGGGCAGAGTGAGAGAGGACAGAGTGAGAGAGGGCAGAGAGAGAGAGGGCAGAGCGAGAGAGGACAGAGTGAGAGAGGACAGACCGAGAGAGGACAGAGTGAGAGAGGACAGAGTGAGAGAGGACAGACCGAGAGAGGACAGACCGAGAGAGGACAGACCGAGAGAGGACAGACCGAGAGAGGGCAGAGTGAGAGAGGACAGAGTGAGAGAGGGCAGAGTGAGAGAGGACAGAGTGAGAGAGGACAGAGTGAGAGAGGACAGACCGAGAGAGGGCAGAGTGAGAGAGGACAGACCGAGAGAGGACAGAGTGAGAGAGGACAGAGTGAGAGAGGGCAGAGTGAGAGAGGGCAGAGTGAGAGAGGGCAGAGTGAGAGAGGACAGAGTGAGAGAGGACAGAGTGAGAGAGGACAGACCGAGAGAGGACAGAGTGAGAGAGGACAGAGTGAGAGAGGGCAGAGTGAGAGAGGGCAGAGTGAGAGAGGGCAGAGTGAGAGAGGACAGAGTGAGAGAGGGCAGAGTGAGAGAGGGCAGAGTGAGAGAGGGCAGAGTGAGAGAGGACAGAGCGAGAGAGGACAGAGCGAGAGAGGGCAGAGTGAGAGAGGACAGAGTGAGAGAGGACAGAGTGATACAGGACAGAGTGATACAGGACAGAGTGAGAGAGGACAGAGTGAGAGAGGGCAGAGTGAGAGAGGGCAGAGTGAGAGAGGACAGAGTGAGAGAGGACAGAGTGAGAGAGGACAGAGTGACACAGGACAGAGTGAGAGAGGACAGAGTGAGAGAGGACAGAGTGAGAGAGGGCAGAGCGAGAGAGGACAGAGTGAGAGAGGGCAGAGCGAGAGAGGACAGAGTGAGAGAGGACAGAGTGAGAGAGGGCAGAGTGAGAGAGGGCAGAGAGAGAGAGGGCAGAGTGAGAGAGGGCAGAGCGAGAGAGGACAGAGTGAGAGAGGACAGAGTGATACAGGACAGAGTGAGAGAGGACAGAGTGAGAGAGGGCAGAGTGAGAGAGGACAGAGTGAGAGAGGACAGAGTGAGAGAGGACAGAGTGACACAGGACAGAGTGAGAGAGGACAGAGTGAGAGAGGGCAGAGCGAGAGGGGACAGAGTGAGAGAGGGCAGAGTGAGAGAGGGCAGAGCGAGAGAGGACAGAGCGAGAGAGGACAGAGTGAGAGAGGGCAGAGTGAGAGAGGGCAGAGAGAGAGAGGGCAGAGTGAGAGAGGGCAGAGCGAGAGAGGACAGAGTGAGAGAGGACAGAGTGAGAGAGGGCAGAGCGAGAGAGGGCAGAGCGAGAGAGGGCAGAGCGAGAGAGGGCAGAGCGAGAGAGGGCAGAGCGAGAGAGGGCAGAGTGAGAGAGGGCAGAGAGAGAGAGGGCAGAGTGAGAGAGGACAGAGAGAGAGAGGGCAGAGTGACACAGGACAGAGTGAGAAAGGGCAGAGTGAGAGAGGGCAGAGTGAGAGATGACACAGTGAGAGAGGACACAGTGACACAGCACAGAGTGAGAGAGGGCAGAGTGAGAGAGGGCAGAGCGAGAGAGGGCAGAGTGAGAGAGGGCAGAGTGAGAGAGGACAGAGTGAGAGAGGACACAGTGACACAGGACAGAGTGAGAGAGGGCAGAGTGAGAGAGGGCAGAGCGAGAGAGGGCAGAGTGAGAGAGGGCAGAGCGAGAGAGGACAGAGCGAGAGAGGACAGAGTGAGAGAGGACAGAGTGAGAGAGGGCAGAGCGAGAGAGGACAGAGTGAGAGAGGACAGAGTGAGAGAGGGCAGAGTGAGAGAGGGCAGAGTGAGAGAGGGCAGAGTGAGAGAGGACAGAGTGAGAGAGGACAGAGTGAGAGAGGGCAGAGAGAGAGAGGACAGAGTGAGAGAGGGCAGAGTGAGAGAGGGCAGAGTGAGAGAGGACAGAGTGAGAGAGGGCAGAGTGAGAGAGGACAGAGTGAGAGAGGGCAGAGAGAGAGAGGGCAGAGCGAGAGAGGACAGAGTGAGAGAGGGCAGAGTGAGAGAGGGCAGAGGGAGAGAGGACAGAGTGAGAGAGGACAGAGTGAGAGAGGGCAGAGTGACACAGGACAGAGTGAGAGAGGGCAGAGTGACACAGGACAGAGTGAGAGAGGGCAGAGTGAGAGAGGACAGAGTGAGAGAGGACAGAGTGAGAGAGGGCAGAGTGAGAGAGGGCAGAGTGAGAGAGGGCAGAGAGAGAGAGGGCAGAGTGACACAGGACAGAGTGAGGGAGGACAGAGTGAGAGAGGGCAGAGTGAGAGAGGACAAAGTGAGAGATGACAGAGTGAGAGAGGGCAGAGAGAGAGAGGACAGAGTGAGAGAGGGCAGAGTGAGAGAGGGCAGAGTGAGAGAGGGCCGAGAGAGAGAGGACAGAGTGAGAGAGGACAGAGTGAGAGAGGGCAGAGTGAGAGAGGACAGAGTGAGAGAGGGCAGAGTGACACAGGACAGAGTGAGAGAGGGCAGAGTGAGAGAGGGCAGAGAGAGAGAGGACATAGTGAGAGAGGGCAGAGTGAGAGAGGGCAGAGTGAGAGAGGGCAAAGAGAGAGAGGGCAGAGTGAGAGAGGGCAGAGTGAGAGAGGGCAGAGTGAGAGAGGGCAGAGTGACACAGGACAGAGTGAGAGAGGGCAGAGTGAGAGAGGACAGAGTGAGAGAGGACAGAGTGAGAGAGGGCAGAGTGACACAGGACAGAGTGAGAGAGGGCAGAGTGAGAGAGGGCAGAGTGAGAGAGGGCAGAGTGAGAGAGGGCAAAGAGAGAGAGGGCAGAGTGAGAGAGGGCAGAGTGACATAGGACAGAGTGAGAGAGGGGAGAGTGACACAGGACAGAGTGAGAGAGGGCAGAGTGAGAGAGGGCAGAGAGAGAGAGGACAGAGTGAGAGAGGGCAGAGTGAGAGAGGGCAGAGTAACACAGGGCAAAGTGAGAGAGGGCAGAGTGAGAGAGGGCAGAGTGACACAGGACAGAGTGAGAGAGGGCAGAGTGAGAGAGGGCAGAGAGAGAGAGGACAGAGTGAGAGAGGGCAGAGTGAGAGAGGGCAGAGTGAGAGAGGGCAGAGTGAGAGAGGGCAGAGTGACACAGGACAGAGTGAGAGAGGGCAGAGTGAGAGAGGACAGAGTGAGAGAGGACAGAGTGAGAGAGGGCAGAGTGACACAGGACAGAGTGAGAGAGGGCAGAGTGAGAGAGGGCAGAGTGAGAGAGGGCAGAGTGAGAGAGGGCAAAGAGAGAGAGGGCAGAGTAAGAGAGGACAGAGTGAGAGAGGGCAGAGCGAGAGAGGGCAGAGTGACACAGGACAGAGTGAGAGAGGGCAGAGTGAGAGAGGGCAGAGCGAGAGAGCACAGAGTGAGAGAGGACAGAGTGAGAGAGGGCAGAGCGAGAGAGGGCAGAGTGACACAGGACAGAGTGAGAGAGGACAGAGTGAGAGAGGGCAGAGCGAGAGAGGGCAGAGTGACACAGGACAGAGTGAGAGAGGGCAGAGTGAGAGAGGACAGAGTGACACAGGACAGAGTGAGAGAGGGCAGAGTGACACAGGACAGAGCGAGAGAGGACAGAGTGAGGGAGGGCAGAGCGAGAGAGGACAGAGTGAGAGAGGGCAGAGCGAGAGAGGACAGAGTGAGAGAGGACAGAGTGAGAGAGGACAGAGTGAGAGAGGGCAGAGTGAGAGAGGGCAGAGTGAGAGAGGGCAGAGTTAGAGAGGGCAGAGAGAGAGAGGACAGAGTGAGAGAGGGCAGAGTGAGAGAGGGCAGAGTGAGAGAGGGTAGAGTGAGAGAGGACAGAGTGAGAGAGGGCAGAGTGAGAGAGGGCAGAGTGAGAGAGGGCAGAGTGACACAGGACAGAGTGAGAGAGGGCAGAGTGAGAGAGGACAGAGTGAGAGAGGGCAGAGAGACACAGGACAGAGTGAGAGAGGGCAGAGTGAGAGAGGGCAGAGAGAGAGAGGACAGAGTGAGAGAGGGCAGAGTGAGAGAGGGCAGAGACAGAGAGGGCAGAGTGAGAGAGGGCAGAGTGTCACAGGACAGAGTGAGAGAGGGCAGAGTGACACAGGACAGAGCGAGAGAGGACAGAGTGAGAGAGGGCAGATCGAGTGAGGACAGAGCGAGAGAGGGCAGAGAGAGAGAGGACAGAGTGAGAGAGGGCAGAGTGAGAGAGGGCAGAGTGAGAGAGGACAGAGTGAGAGAGGGCAGAGTGAGAGAGGACAGAGTGAGAGAGGGCAGAGCGAGAGAGGGCAGAGTGAGAGAGGACAGAGTGAGAGAGGGCAGAGTGAGAGAGGGCAGAGTGAGAGAGGGCAGAGTGAGAGAGGACAGAGTGAGAGAGGACAGAGTGAGAGAGGGCAGAGTGAGAGAGGGCAGAGCGAGAGAGGACAGAGTGAGAGAGGGCAGAGAGAGAGAGGACAGAGTGAGAGAGGGCAGAGTGAGAGAGGGCAGAGTGAGAGAGGGCAGAGTGAGAGAGGGCAGAGCGAGAGAGGACAGAGTGAGAGAGGGCAGAGTGAGAGAGGGCAGAGCGAGAGAGGGCAGAGCGAGAGAGGACAGAGCGAGAGAGGACAGAGTGAGAGAGGACAGAGTGAGAGAGGGCAGATTGAGAGAGGGCAGAGTGAGAGAGGGCAAAGTGAGAGAGGGCAGATCGAGAGAGGACAGAGCGAGAGAGGGCAGAGAGAGAGAGGACAGAGTGAGAGAGGGCAGAGTGAGAGAGGGCAGAGTGAGAGAGGGCAGAGCGAGAGAGGGCAGAGCGAGAGAGGGCAGAGCGAGAGAGGACAGAGTGAGAGAGGGCAGAGTGAGAGAGGACAGACCGAGAGAGGGCAGAGTGAGAGAGGGCAGAGTGAGAGAGGACAGAGTGAGAGAGGGCAGAGTGAGAGAGGGCAGAGTGAGAGAGGGCAGAGTGAGAGAGGGCAGAGTGAGAGAGGGCAGAGTGAGAGAGGACAGAGTGAGAGAGGACAGAGTGAGAGAGGACAGAGTGAAAGAGGGCAGAGTGAGAGAGGACAGAGTGAGAGAGGACAGAGTGAGAGAGGGCAGAGTGAGAGAGGACAGAGTGAGAGAGGACAGAGTGATACAGGACAGAGTGAGAGAGGACAGAGTGAGAGAAGGCAGAGTGAGAGAGGGCAGAGTGAGAGAGGACAGAGTGAGAGAGGACAGAGTGAGAGAGGACAGAGTGAGAGAGGACAGAGTGAGAGAGGGCAGAGTGAGAGAGGACAGAGTGAGAGAGGACAGAGTGAGAGAGGACAGAGTGAGAGAGGACAGAGTGAGAGAGGGCAGAGTGAGAGAGGAAAGAGTGAGAGAGGACAGAGTGAGAGAGGACAGAGTGAGAGAGGACAGAGTCAGAGAGGAAAGAGTGAGAGAGGACAGAGTGAGAGAGGACAGAGTGAGAGAGGGCAGAGTGAGAGAGGACAGAGTGAGAGAGGGCAGAGCGAGATAGGACAGAGTGAGAGAGGACAGAGTGAGAGAGGACAGAGTGAGAGAGGGCAGAGTGAGAGAGGGCAGAGCGAGAGAGGACAGAGTGAGAGAGGGCAGAGAGATAGAGGGCAGAGTGAGAGAGGGCAGAGCGAGAGAGGGCAGAGCGAGAGAGGACAGAGCGAGAGAGGACAGAGTGAGAGAGGGCAGAGTGAGAGAGGGCAGAGCGAGAGAGGGCAGAGCGAGAGAGGGCAGAGAGAGAGAGGACAGAGTGAGAGAGGACAGAGTGAGAGAGGACAGAGTGAGAGAGGGCAGAGTGAGAGAGGGCAGAGCGAGAGAGGGCAGAGAGAGAGAGGACAGAGTGAGAGAGGACAGAGTGAGAGAGGACAGAGTGAGAGAGGACAGACCGAGAGAGGGCAGAGTGAGAGAGGACAAACCGAGAGAGGGCAGAGTGAGAGAGGACAGAGTGAGAGAGGACAGAGTGAGAGAGGACAGACCGAGAGAGGACAGAGTGAGAGAGGACAGAGTGAGAGAGGACAGACCGAGAGAGGACAGACCGAGAGAGGACAGACCGAGAGAGGACAGACCGAGAGAGGGCAGAGTGAGAGAGGACAGAGTGAGAGAGGACAGAGTGAGAGAGGACAGACCGAGAGAGGGCAGAGTGAGAGAGGACAGACCGAGAGAGGGCAGAGTGAGAGAGGACAGACCGAGAGAGGACAGAGTGAGAGAGGACAGAGTGAGAGAGGGCAGAGTGAGAGAGGGCAGAGTGAGAGAGGGCAGAGTGAGAGAGGACAGAGTGAGAGAGGACAGAGTGAGAGAGGACAGACCGAGAGAGGACAGAGTGAGAGAGGACAGAGTGAGAGAGGGCAGAGTGAGAGAGGGCAGAGTGAGAGAGGGCAGAGTGAGAGAGGACAGAGTGAGAGAGGGCAGAGTGAGAGAGGGCAGAGTGAGAGAGGGCAGAGTGAGAGAGGACAGAGCGAGAGAGGACAGAGCGAGAGAGGGCAGAGTGAGAGAGGACAGAGTGAGAGAGGACAGAGTGATACAGGACAGAGTGATACAGGACAGAGTGAGAGAGGACAGAGTGAGAGAGGGCAGAGTGAGAGAGGGCAGAGTGAGAGAGGACAGAGTGAGAGAGGACAGAGTGAGAGAGGACAGAGTGACACAGGACAGAGTGAGAGAGGACAGAGTGAGAGAGGACAGAGTGCGAGTGGGCAGAGCGAGAGAGGACAGAGTGAGAGAGGGCAGAGCGAGAGAGGACAGAGTGAGAGAGGACAGAGTGAGAGAGGGCAGAGTGAGAGAGGGCAGAGAGAGAGAGGGCAGAGTGAGAGAGGGCAGAGCGAGAGAGGACAGAGTGAGAGAGGACAGAGTGATACAGGACAGAGTGAGAGAGGACAGAGTGAGAGAGGGCAGAGTGAGAGAGGACAGAGTGAGAGAGGACAGAGTGAGAGAGGACAGAGTAACACAGGACAGAGTGAGAGAGGACAGAGTGAGAGAGGACAGAGTGAGAGAGGGCAGAGCGAGAGGGGACAGAGTGAGAGAGGGCAGAGTGAGAGAGGGCAGAGCGAGAGAGGACAGAGTGAGAGAGGACAGAGTGAGAGAGGGCAGAGTGAGAGAGGGCAGAGTGAGAGAGGGCAGAGAGAGAGAGGGCAGAGTGAGAGAGGGCAGAGTGAGAGAGGGCAGAGCGAGAGAGGACAGAGTGAGAGAGGACAGAGTGAGAGAGGGCAGAGCGAGAGAGGGCAGAGCGAGAGAGGGCAGAGCGAGAGAGGGCAGAGCGAGAGAGGGCAGAGTGAGAGAGGGCAGAGAGAGAGAGGGCAGAGTGAGAGAGGACAGAGAGAGAGAGGGCAGAGTGACACAGGACAGAGTGAGAAAGGCCAGAGTGAGAGAGGGCAGAGTGAGAGAGGACACAGTGAGAGAGGACACAGTGACACAGCACAGAGTGAGAGAGGGCAGAGTGAGAGAGGGCAGAGCGAGAGAGGGCAGAGTGAGAGAGGGCAGAGTGAGAGAGGACAGAGTGAGAGAGGACACAGTGACACAGGACAGAGTGAGAGAGGGCAGAGTGAGAGAGGGCAGAGCGAGAGAGGGCAGAGTGAGAGAGGGCAGAGCGAGAGAGGACAGAGCGAGAGAGGACAGAGTGAGAGAGGACAGAGTGAGAGAGGGCAGAGCGAGAGAGGACAGAGTGAGAGAGGACAGAGTGAGAGAGGGCAGAGTGAGAGAGGGCAGAGTGAGAGAGGGCAGAGTGAGAGAGGGCAGAGTGAGAGAGGACAGAGTGAGAGAGGACAGAGTGAGAGAGGGCAGAGAGAGAGAGGACAGAGTGAGAGAGGGCAGAGTGAGAGAGGGCAGAGTGAGAGAGAACAGAGTGAGAGAGGGCAGAGTGAGAGAGGACAGAGTGAGAGAGGGCAGAGAGAGAGAGGGCAGAGCGAGAGAGGACAGAGTGAGAGAGGGCAGAGTGAGAGAGGGCAGAGGGAGAGAGGACAGAGTGAGAGAGGACAGAGTGAGAGAGGGCAGAGTGACACAGGACAGAGTGAGAGAGGGCAGAGTGACACAGGACAGAGTGAGAGAGGGCAGAGTGAGAGAGGACAGAGTGAGAGAGGGCAGAGTGACACAGGACAGAGTGAGAGAGGACAGAGTGAGAGAGGGCAGAGTGAGAGAGGGCAGAGTGAGAGAGGGCAGAGAGAGAGAGGGCAGAGTGACACAGGACAGAGTGAGGGAGGACAGAGTGAGAGAGGGCAGAGTGAGAGAGGACAAAGTGAGAGATGACAGAGTGAGAGAGGGCAGAGAGAGAGAGGACAGAGTGAGAGAGGGCAGAGTGAGAGAGGGCAGAGTGAGAGAGGGCCGAGAGAGAGAGGACAGAGTGAGAGAGGACAGAGTGAGAGAGGACAGAGTGAGAGAGGACAGAGTGAGAGAGGGCAGAGTGACACAGGACAGAGTGAGAGAGGACAGAGTGAGAGAGGACAGAGTGAGAGAGGGCAGAGTGAGAGAGGGCAGAGAGAGAGAGGACATAGTGAGAGAGGGCAGAGTGAGAGAGGGCAGAGTGAGAGAGGGCAGAGAGAGAGAGGACATAGTGAGAGAGGGCAGAGTGAGAGAGGACATAGTGAGAGAGGGCAGAGTGAGAGAGGGCAGAGTGAGAGAGGGCAAAGAGAGAGAGGGCAGAGTGAGAGAGGGCAGAGTGACATAGGACAGAGTGAGAGAGGACAGAGTGAGAGAGGGCAGAGCGAGAGAGGGCAGAGTGACACAGGACAGAGTGAGAGAGGGCAGAGTGAGAGAGGGCAGAGCGAGAGAGCACAGAGTGAGAGAGGACAGAGTGACACAGGACAGAGTGAGAGAGGACAGAGTGAGAGAGGGCAGAGCGAGAGAGGGCAGAGAGAGAGAGAACATAGTGAGAGAGGGCAGAGTGAGAGAGGACATAGTGAGAGAGGGCAGAGTGAGAGAGGGCAGAGTGAGAGAGGGCAAAGAGAGAGAGGGCAGAGTGAGAGAGGGCAGAGTGACATAGGACAGAGTGAGAGAGGACAGAGTGAGAGAGGGCAGAGCGAGAGAGGGCAGAGCGAGAGAGGGCAGAGTGACACAGGACAGAGTGAGAGAGGGCAGAGTGAGAGAGGGCAGAGCGAGAGAGCACAGAGTGAGAGAGGACAGAGTGACACAGGACAGAGTGAGAGAGGGCAGAGTGAGAGAGGGCAGAGAGAGAGAGGACATAGTGAGAGAGGGCAGAGTGAGAGAGGGCAGAGTGAGAGAGGGCAAAGAGAGAGAGGGCAGAGTGAGAGAGGGCAGAGTGAGAGAGGGCAGAGTGAGAGAGGGCAGAGTGACACAGGACAGAGTGAGAGAGGGCAGAGTGAGAGAGGACAGAGTGAGAGAGGACAGAGTGAGAGAGGGCAGAGTGACACAGGACAGAGTGAGAGAGGGCAGAGTGAGAGAGGGCAGAGTGAGAGAGGGCAGAGTGAGAGAGGGCAAAGAGAGAGAGGGCAGAGTGAGAGAGGGCAGAGTGACATAGGACAGAGTGAGAGAGGGGAGAGTGACACAGGACAGAGTGAGAGAGGGCAGAGTGAGAGAGGGCAGAGAGAGAGAGGACAGAGTGAGAGAGGGCAGAGTGAGAGAGGGCAGAGTGACACAGGGCAGAGTGAGAGAGGGCAGAGTGAGAGAGGGCAGAGTGACACAGGACAGAGTGAGAGAGGGCAGAGTGAGAGAGGGCAGAGAGAGAGAGGACAGAGTGAGAGAGGGCAGAGTGAGAGAGGGCAGAGTGAGAGAGGGCAGAGTGAGAGAGGGCAGAGTGACACAGGACAGAGTGAGAGAGGGCAGAGTGAGAGAGGACAGAGTGAGAGAGGACAGAGTGAGAGAGGGCAGAGTGACACAGGACAGAGTGAGAGAGGGCAGAGTGAGAGAGGGCAGAGTGAGAGAGGGCAGAGTGAGAGAGGGCAAAGAGAGAGAGGGCAGAGTGAGAGAGGGCAGAGTGACATAGGACAGAGTGAGAGAGGACAGAGTGAGAGAGGGCAGAGCGAGAGAGGGCAGAGTGACACAGGACAGAGTGAGAGAGGGCAGAGTGAGAGAGGGCAGAGCGAGAGAGCACAGAGTGAGAGAGGACAGAGTGACACAGGACAGAGTGAGAGAGGACAGAGTGAGAGAGGGCAGAGCGAGAGAGGGCAGAGTGACACAGGACAGAGTGAGAGAGGGCAGAGTGAGAGAGGACAGAGTGAGAGAGGATAGAGCGAGAGAGGGCAGAGTGAGAGAGGGCAGAGTGAGAGAGGGCAGAGTGAGAGAGGGCAGAGCGAGAGAGGGCAGAGTGAGAGAGGACAGAGTGAGAGAGGGCAGAGTGAGAGAGGGCAGAGTGAGAGAGGGCAGGGCGAGAAAGGACAGAGCGAGAGAGGGCAGAGTGAGAGAGGGCAGAGCGAGAGAGGGCTGAGAGAGAGAGGGCAGAGCGAGAGAGGACAGAGTGAGAGAGGGCAGAGTGAGAGAGGACAGAGTGACACAGGACAGAGTGAGAGAGGACAGAGTGAGAGAAGGCAGAGTGAGAGAGGGCAGAGTGAGAGAGGACAGAGTGAGAGAGGACAGAGTGAGAGAGGACAGAGTGAGAGAGGGCAGAGTGAGAGAGGACAGAGTGAGAGAGGACAGAGTGAGAGAGGGCAGAGTGAGAGAGGACAGAGTGAGAGAGGACAGAGTGATACAGGACAGAGTGAGAGAGGACAGAGTGAGAGAAGGCAGAGTGAGAGAGGGCAGAGTGAGAGAGGACAGAGTGAGAGAGGACAGAGTGAGAGAGGACAGAGTGAGAGAGGACAGAGTGAGAAAGGGCAGAGTGAGAGAGGACAGAGTGAGAGAGGACAGAGTGAGAGAGGACAGAGTGAGAGAGGGCAGAGTGAGAGAGGAAAGAGTGAGAGAGGACAGAGTGAGAGAGGACAGAGTCAGAGAGGAAAGAGTGAGAGAGGACAGAGTGAGAGAGGGCAGAGTGAGAGAGGACAGAGTGAGAGAGGACAGAGTGAGAGAGGGCAGAGCGAGAGAGGACAGAGTGAGAGAGGACAGAGTGAGAGAGGACAGAGTGAGAGAGGGCAGAGTGAGAGAGGGCAGAGCGAGAGAGGACAGAGTGAGAGAGGGCAGAGAGATAGAGGGCAGAGTGAGAGAGGGCAGAGCGAGAGAGGGCAGAGCGAGAGAGGACAGAGCGAGAGAGGACAGAGTGAGAGAGGGCAGAGTGAGAGAGGGCAGAGTGAGAGAGGGCAGAGCGAGAGAGGGCAGAGAGAGAGAGGACAGAGTGAGAGAGGACAGAGTGAGAGAGGACAGAGTGAGAGAGGACAGACCGAGAGAGGGCAGAGTGAGAGAGGACAGTGTGAGAGAGGACAGTGTGAGAGAGGACAGAGTGAGAGAGGACAGACCGAGAGAGGACAGAGTGAGAGAGGACAGAGTGAGAGAGGGCAGAGTGAGAGAGGGCAGAGTGAGAGAGGGCAGGGTGAGAGAGGACAGAGCGAGAGAGGACAGAGCGAGAGAGGGCAGAGTGAGAGAGGACAGAGTGAGAGAGGACAGAGTGATACAGGACAGAGTGATACAGGACAGAGTGAGAGAGGACAGAGTGAGAGAGGGCAGAGTGAGAGAGGGCAGAGTGAGAGAGGACAGAGTGAGAGAGGACAGAGTGAGAGAGGACAGAGTGACACAGGACAGAGTGAGAGAGGACAGAGTGAGAGAGGACAGAGTGAGAGAGGGCAGAGCGAGAGAGGACAGAGTGAGAGAGGGCAGAGCGAGAGAGGACAGAGTGAGAGAGGACAGAGTGAGAGAGGGCAGAGTGAGAGAGGGCAGAGAGAGAGAGGGCAGAGTGAGAGAGGGCAGAGCGAGAGAGGACAGAGTGAGAGAGGACAGAGTGATACAGGACAGAGTGAGAGAGGACAGAGTGAGAGAGGGCAGAGTGAGAGAGGACAGAGTGAGAGAGGACAGAGTGAGAGAGGACAGAGTGACACAGGACAGAGTGAGAGAGGACAGAGTGAGAGAGGACAGAGTGAGAGAGGGCAGAGCGAGAGAGGACAGAGTGAGAGAGGGCAGAGTGAGAGAGGGCAGAGCGAGAGAGGACAGAGTGAGAGAGGACAGAGTGAGAGAGGGCAGAGTGAGAGAGGGCAGAGAGAGAGAGGGCAGAGTGAGAGAGGGCAGAGTGAGAGAGGGCAGATCGAGAGAGGGCAGAGAGAGAGAGGACAGAGTGAGAGAGGACAGAGTGAGAGAGGACAGACCGAGAGAGGACAGAGTGAGAGAGGACAGAGTGAGAGAGGACAGACCGAGAGAGGACAGACCGAGAGAGGACAGAGTGAGAGAGGACAGAGTGAGAGAGGACAGACCGAGAGAGGGCAGAGTGAGAGAGGACAGACCGAGAGAGGGCAGAGTGAGAGAGGACAGAACGAGAGAGGGCATAGTGAGAGAGGACAGAGTGAGAGAGGACAGACCGAGAGAGGACAGAGTGAGAGAGGACAGAGTGAGAGAGGACAGACCGAGAGAGGGCAGAGTGAGAGAGGGCAGAGTGAGAGAGGGCAGAGTGAGAGGGGACAGACCGAGAGAGGACAGAGTGAGAGAGGACAGAGTGAGAGAGGACAGAGTGAGAGAGGACAGAGTGAGAGAGGGCAGAGCGAGAGAGGACAGAGTGAGAGAGGACAGAGTGAGAGAGGGCAGAGTGAGAGAGGGCAGAGAGAGAGAGGGCAGAGTGAGAGAGGGCAGAGTGAGAGAGGGCAGAGCGAGAGAGGACAGAGTGAGAGAGGACAGAGTGAGAGAGGACAGAGTGATACAGGACAGAGTGAGAGAGGACAGAGTGAGAGAGGGCAGAGTGAGAGAGGGCAGAGTGAGAGAGGACAGAGTGAGAGAGGACAGAGTGAGAGAGGACAGAGTGAGAGAGGACAGAGTGAGAGAGGACAGACCGAGAGAGGACAGAGTGAGAGAGGGCAGAGTGAGAGAGGGCAGAGAGAGAGAGGACAGAGTGAGAGAGGACAGAGTGAGAGAGGACAGAGTGAGAGAGGACAGACCGAGAGAGGACAGAGTGAGAGAGGACAGAGTGAGAGAGGACAGACCGAGAGAGGACAGAGTGAGAGAGGACAGAGTGAGAGAGGACAGACCGAGAGAGGGCAGAGTGAGAGAGGACAGACCGAGAGAGGGCAGAGTGAGAGAGGACAGAACGAGAGAGGGCAGAGTGAGCGAGGACAGAGTGAGAGAGGACAGACCGAGAGAGGACAGAGTGAGAGAGGACAGAGTGAGAGAGGACAGAGTGAGAGAGGACAGACCGAGAGAGGGCAGAGTGAGAGAGGGCAGAGTGAGAGGGGACAGACCGAGAGAGGACAGAGTGAGAGAGGACAGAGTGAGAGAGGACAGAGTGAGAGAGGACAGACCGAGAGAGGACAGACCGAGAGAGGGCAGAGTGAGAGAGGACAGAGTGAGAGAGGGGAGAGTGAGAGAGGACAGAGCGAGAGAGGGCAGAGTGAGAGAGGACAGAGCGAGAGAGAGCAGAGTGAGAGAGGACAGAGTGACACAGGACAGAGTGAGAGAGGACAGAGTGAGAGAGGGCAGATTGAGAGAGGGCTGAGTGAGAGAGGACAGAGTGAGAGAGGACAGAGTGAGAGAGGACAGAGTGACACAGGACAGAGTGAGAGAGGACAGAGTGAGAGAGGACAGAGTGAGAGAGGGCAGAGTGAGAGAGCGCAGAGTGAGAGAGGACAGAGTGACACAGGACAGAGTGAAAGAGGACAGAGTGAGAGAGGACAGAGTGAGAGAGGGCAGAGCGAGAGAGGACAGAGTGAGAGAGGACAGAGCGAGAGAGGAGAGTGAGAGAGGACAGAGTGAGAGAGGGCAGAGTGAGAGAGGGCAGAGCGAGAGAGGACAGAGTGAGAGAGGGCAGAGAGAGAGAGGGCAGAGTGAGAGAGGGCAGAGTGAGAGAGGGCAGAGCGAGAGAGGACAGAGTGAGAGAGGACAGAGTGAGAGAGGGCAGAGTGAGAGAGGCCAGAGTGAGAGAGGGCAGAGAGAGAGAGGGCAGGGTGAGAGAGGGCAGAGTGAGAGAAGGCAGAGCGAGAGAGGACAGAGTGAGAGAGGGCAGAGTGAGAGAGGGCAGAGCGAGAGAGGACAGAGTGAGAGAGGGCAGAGTGAGAGAGGGCAGAGAGAGAGAGGGCAGGGTGAGAGAGGGCAGAGTGAGAGAGGACAGAGTGAGAGAGGGCAGAGAGAGAGAGGGCAGGGTGAGAGAGGGCAGAGCGAGAGAGGACAGAATGAGAGAGGACAGAGTGAGAGAGGACAGAGTGAGAGAGGACAGAGTGAGAGAGGGCAGAGTGAGAGAGGGCAGAGCGAGAGAGGACAGAGTGAGAGAGGGCAGAGAGAGAGAGGGCAGAGTGAGAGAGGGCAGAGTGAGAGAGGGCAGAGCGAGAGAGGACAGAATGAGAGAGGACAGAGTGAGAGAGGGCAGAGCGAGAGAGGACAGAGTGAGAGAGGGCAGAGTGAGAGAGGGCAGAGAGAGAGAGGGCAGGGTGAGAGAGGGCAGAGTGAGAGAGGACAGAGTGAGAGAGGGCAGAGAGAGAGAGGGCAGGGTGAGAGAGGGCAGAGCGAGAGAGGACAGAATGAGAGAGGACAGAGTGAGAGAGTACAGAGTGAGAGAGGACAGAGTGAGAGAGGGCAGAGTGAGAGAGGGCAGAGCGAGAGAGGACAGAGTGAGAGAGGGCAGAGAGAGAGAGGGCAGAGTGAGAGAGGGCAGAGTGAGAGAGGGCAGAGCGAGAGAGGACAGAGTGAGAGAGGACAGAGTGAGAGAGGGCAGAGTGAGAGAGGCCAGAGCGAGAGAGGGCAGAGCGAGAGAGGGCAGAGAGAGAGAGGACAGAGTGAGAGAGGACAGAGTGAGACAGGACAGAGTGAGAGAGGACAGACCGAGAGAGGGCAGAGTGAGAGAGGACAGAGTGAGAGAGGACAGAGTGAGAGAGGACAGACCGAGAGAGGGCAGAGTGAGAGAGGACAGACCGAGAGAGGGCAGAGTGAGAGAGGGCAGAGTGAGAGAGGACAGAGTGAGAGAGGACAGAGTGAGAGAGGACAGAGTGAGAGAGGACAGAGTGAGAGAGGACAGACCGAGAGAGGACAGAGTGAGAGAGGGCAGAGTGAGAGAGGGCAGAGTGAGAGAGGGCAGAGTGAGAGAGGGCAGAGTGAGAGAGGACAGAGTGAGAGAGGACAGACCGAGAGAGGACAGAGTGAGAGAGGACAGAGTGAGAGAGGACAGAGTGAGAGAGGACAGAGTGAGAGAGGACAGACCGAGAGAGGGCAGAGTGAGAGAGGGCAGAGCGAGAGAGGACAGAGTGAGAGAGGACAGAGTGAGAGAGGGCAGAGTGAGAGAGGGCAGAGCGAGAGAGGGCAGAGAGGGAGAGGACAGAGTGAGAGAGTACAGAGTGAGAGAGGACAGAGTGAGAGAGGACAGAGTGAGAGAGGACAGACCGAGAGAGGGCAGAGTGAGAGAGGACAGACCGAGAGAGGACAGAGTGAGAGAGGACAGAGTGAGAGAGGACAGAGTGAGAGAGGACAGAGTGAGAGAGGACAGACCGAGAGAGGGCAGAGTGAGAGAGGGCAGAGTGAGAGAGGACAGAGTGAGAGAGGACAGACCGAGAGAGGGCAGAGTGAGAGAGGACAGAGTGAGAGAGGACAGAGCGAGAGAGGGCAGACCGAGATAGGGCAGAGTGAGAGAGGACAGAGTGAGAGAGGACAGAGCGAGAGAGGACAGACCGAGAGAGGGCAGAGCGAGAGAGGGCAGAGGGAGAGAGGGCAGAGTGACACAGGACAGAGTGAGATAGGATAGAGTGAGAGAGCGCAGACCGAGAGAGGGCAGAGCGAGAGAGGGCAGAGTGAGAGAGGGCAGAGTGAGAGAGGACAGACCGAGAGAGGGCAGAGCGAGAGAGGGCAGAGTGAGAGAGGGCAGAGTGAGAGAGGGCAGAGTGACACAGGACAGAGTGACACAGGACAGAGTGAGAGAGGACAGAGCGAGAGAGGACAGAGCGAGAGAGGGCAGAGTGAGAGAGGGCAGAGTGAGAGAGGTAAGAGTGAGAGAGGGCAGAGAGAGAGAGGACAGAGTGACACAGGACAGAGTGAGAGAGGGCAGAGTGAGAGAGGGCAGAGTGAGAGAGGGTAGAGTGACACAGGACAGAGTGACACAGGACAGAGTGAGAGAGGGCAGAGTGAGAGAGGACAGACCGAGAGAGGACAGACCGAGAGAGGGCAGACCGAGAGAGGGCAGAGCGAGAGAGTGCAGAGTGAGAGAGGGCAGAGTGAGAGAGCGCAGACCGAGAGAGGGCAGAGTGAGAGAGCGCAGACCGAGAGAGGGCAGAGTGAGAGAGGGCAGAGTGAGAGAGGACAGACCGAGAGAGGGCAGAGCGAGAGAGGACAGAGTGAGTGAGGACAGAGTGACACAGGACAGAGTGAGATAGGACAGAGTAAGAGAGGGCAGACCGAGAGAGGGCAGAGCGAGAGAGGGCAGAGTGAGAGAGGGCAGAGTGAGAGAGGACAGACCGAGAGAGGGCAGAGTGAGAGAGGGCCGAGTGAGAGAGGACAGAGTGAGAGAGGGCAGAGTGAGAGAGGGCAGAGTGAGAGAGGGCAGAGTGAGAGAGGACAGAGTGAGAGAGGGCAGAGTGAGAGAGGACAGACCGAGAGAGGGCAGACCGAGAGAGGGCAGAGCGAGAGAGGACAGAGTGACACAGGACAGAGTGAGATAGGACAGAGTGAGAGAGGGCAGACCGAGAGAGGGCAGAGCGAGAGAGGGCAGAGTGAGAGAGGGCAGAGTGAGAGAGGACAGACCGAGATAGGGCAGAGTGAGAGAGGGCAGAGTGAGAGAGGACAGAGTGAGAGAGGGCAGAGTGAGAGAGGGCAGAGTGAGAGAGGACAGAGTGAGAGAGGGCAGAGTGAGAGAGGGCAGAGTGAGAGAGGGCAGAGTGAGAGAGGGCAGAGTGAGAGAGGGCAGAGTGAGAGAGGACAGAGTGAGAGAGGGCAGAGTGAGAGAGGACAGAGTGAGAGAGGACAGAGTGAGAGAGGGCAGAGTGAGAGAGGACAGAGTGAGAGAGGGCAGAGTGAGAGAGGGCAGAGTGAGAGAGGGCAGAGTGAGAGAGGACAGAGTGAGAGAGGACAGAGTGAGAGAGGGCAGAGTGAGAGAGGACAGAGTGAGAGAGGGCAGAGTGAGAGAGGGCAGAGTGAGAGAGGGCAGAGTGAGAGAGGACAGAGCGAGAGAGGACAGAGCGAGAGAGGGCAGAGCGAGAGAGGGCAGAGCGAGAGAGGACAGAGTGAGAGAGGACAGAGTGAGAGAGGTCAGAGTGAGAGAGGGCAGAGTGAGAGAGGACAGAGTGAGAGAGGGCAGAGTGAGAGAGGGCAGAGTGAGAGAGGACAGAGCGAGAGAGGGCAGAGTGAGAGAGGGCAGAGTGAGAGAGGGCAGAGTGAGAGAGGACAGAGTGAGAGAGGACAGAGTGAGAGAGGGCAGAGCGAGAGAGGACAGAGTGAGAGAGGGCAGAGCGAGAGAGGACAGAGTGAGCGAGGACAGAGTGAGAGAGGACAGAGTGAGAGAGGGCAGAGTGAGAGAGGGCAGAGTGAGAGAGGGCAGAGCGAGAGAGTGCAGAGCGAGAGAGGGCAGAGTGAGAGAGGACAGAGTGAGAGAGGGCAGAGTGAGAGAGGACAGAGTGAGAGAGGACAGAGTGAGAGAGGACAGAGTGAGAGAGGGCAGAGTGACACAGGACATAGTGAGAGAGGACAGAGTGAGAGAGGACAGAGTGAGAGAGGACAGACCGAGAGAGGGCAGAGTGAGAGAGGACAGACCGAGAGAGGGCAGAGTGAGAGAGGACAGAGTGAGAGAGGACAGAGTGAGAGAGGACAGACCGAGAGAGGACAGAGTGAGAGAGGACAGAGTGAGAGAGGACAGAGTGAGAGAGGACAGACCGAGAGAGGGCAGAGTGAGAGAGGACAGACCGAGAGAGGGCAGAGTGAGAGAGGACAGAGTGAGAGAGGACAGAGTGAGAGAGGACAGAGTGAGAGAGGACAGACCGAGAGAGGACAGAGTGAGAGAGGGCAGAGTGAGAGAGGACAGAGTGAGAGAGGACAGAGTGAGAGAGGACAGAGTGAGAGAGGACAGAGTGAGAGAGGACAGACCGAGAGAGGACAGAGTGAGAGAGGACAGAGTGAGAGAGGGCAGAGTGAGAGAGGGCAGAGTGAGAGAGGGCAGAGTGAGAGAGGACAGAGTGAGAGAGGACAGACCGAGAGAGGACAGAGTGAGAGAGGACAGAGTGAGAGAGGACAGAGTGAGAGAGGACAGAGTGAGAGAGGACAGACCGAGAGAGGGCAGAGTGAGAGAGGGCAGAGCGAGAGAGGACAGAGTGAGAGAGGACAGAGTGAGAGAGGACAGAGTGAGAGAGGGCAGAGTGAGAGAGGGCAGAGCGAGAGAGGGCAGAGAGGGAGAGGACAGAGTGAGAGAGGACAGAGTGAGAGAGGACAGAGTGAGAGAGGACAGACCGAGAGAGGGCAGAGTGAGAGAGGACAGACCGAGAGAGGACAGAGTGAGAGAGGACAGAGTGAGAGAGGACAGAGTGAGAGAGGACAGAGTGAGAGAGGACAGACCGAGAGAGGGCAGAGTGAGAGAGGGCAGAGTGAGAGAGGACAGAGTGAGAGAGGACAGACCGAGAGAGGGCAGAGTGAGAGAGGACAGACCGAGAGAGGGCAGAGCGAGAGAGGGCAGAGTGAGAGAGGGCAGAGTGACACAGGACAGAGTGAGATAGGACAGAGTGAGAGAGCGCAGACCGAGAGAGGGCAGAGCGAGAGAGGGCAGAGTGAGAGAGGGCAGAGTGAGAGAGGACAGACCGAGAGAGGGCAGAGCGAGAGAGGGCAGAGTGAGAGAGGGCAGAGTGAGAGAGGGCAGAGTGACACAGGACAGAGTGACACAGGACAGAGTGAGAGAGGACAGAGCGAGAGAGGACAGAGCGAGAGAGGGCAGAGTGAGAGAGGGCAGAGTGAGAGAGGGAAGAGTGAGAGAGGGCAGAGAGAGAGAGGACAGAGTGACACAGGACAGAGTGAGAGAGGGCAGAGTGAGAGAGGGCAGAGTGAGAGAGGGCAGAGTGACACAGGACAGAGTGACACAGGACAGAGTGAGAGAGGGCAGAGTGAGAGAGGGCAGAGTGAGAGAGGGCAGAGAGAGAGAGGACAGAGTGACACAGGACAGAGCGAGAGAGGGCAGACCGAGAGAGGGCAGAGCGAGAGAGTGCAGAGTGAGAGAGGGCAGAGTGAGAGAGCGCAGACCGAGAGAGGGCAGAGTGAGAGAGGACAGACCGAGAGAGGACAGAGTGAGAGAGGGCAGAGTGAGAGAGCGCAGACCGAGAGAGGGCAGAGTGAGAGAGGGCAGAGTGAGAGAGGACAGACCGAGAGAGGGCAGAGCGAGAGAGGACAGAGTGAGAGAGGACAGAGTGACACAGGACAGAGTGAGATAGGACAGAGTAAGAGAGGGCAGACCGAGAGAGGGCAGAGCGAGAGAGGACAGACCGAGAGAGGGCAGAGTGAGAGAGGGCCGAGTGAGAGAGGACAGAGTGAGAGAGGGCAGAGTGAGAGAGGGCAGAGTGAGAGAGGGCAGAGTGAGAGAGGACAGACCGAGAGAGGGCAGAGTGAGAGAGGGCCGAGTGAGAGAGGACAGAGTGAGAGAGGGCAGAGTGAGAGAGGACAGACCGAGAGAGGGCAGAGCGAGAGAGGACAGAGTGAGAGAGGACAGAGTGACACAGGACAGAGTGAGATAGGACAGAGTGAGAGAGGGCAGACCGAGAGAGGGCAGAGCGAGAGAGGGCAGAGTGAGAGAGGGCAGAGTGAGAGAGGACAGACCGAGAGAGGGCAGAGTGAGAGAGGGCAGAGTGAGAGAGGACAGAGTGAGAGAGGGCAGAGTGAGAGAGGGCAGTGTGAGAGAGGGCAGAGTGAGAGAGGGCAGAGTGAGAGAGGACAGAGTGAGAGAGGGCAGAGTGAGAGAGGGCAGAGTGAGAGAGGGCAGAGTGAGAGAGGACAGAGTGAGAGAGGACAGAGTGAGAGAGGGCAGAGTGAGAGAGGACAGAGTGAGAGAGGGCAGAGTGAGAGAGGACACAGTGAGAGAGGGCAGAGTGAGAGAGGGCAGAGTGAGAGAGGGCAGAGTGAGAGAGGACAGAGTGAGAAAGGACAGAGTGAGAGAGGGCAGAGCGAGAGAGGGCAGAGCGAGAGAGGACAGAGTGAGAGAGGACAGAGTGAGAGAGGGCAGAGTGAGAGAGGACAGAGTGAGAGAGGGCAGAGTGAGAGAGGACAGAGCGAGAGAGGGCAGAGCGAGAGAGGGCAGTGTGAGAGAGGACAGAGTGAGAGAGGACAGAGTGAGAGAGGGCAGAGCGAGAGAGGACAGAGTGAGAGAGGGCAGAGCGAGAGAGGACAGAGCGAGAGAGGGCAGAGTGAGAGAGGACAGAGTGAGAGAGGACAGAGTGAGAGAGGGCAGAGTGACACAGGACAGAGTGAGAGAGGACAGAGTGAGAGAGGACAGAGTGAGAGAGGGCAGAGTGAGAGAGGACAGAGCGAGAGAGTGCAGAGCGAGAGAGGGCAGAGTGAGAGAGGACAGAGTGAGAGAGGACAGAGTGAGAGAGGGCAGAGTGAGAGAGGACAGAGTGAGAGAGGACAGAGTGAGAGAGGACAGAGTGAGAGAGGGCAGAGTGACACAGGACAGAGTGAGAGAGGGCAGAGTGAGAGAGGACAGAGTGAGAGAGGGCAGAGTGACACAGGACAGAGTGAGAGAGGACAGAGTGAGAGAAGGCAGAGTGAGAGAAGGCAGGGTGAGAGAGGACAGAGTGAGAGAGGACAGAGTGAGAGAGGGCAGAGTGAGAGAGGGCAGAGTGAGAGAGGACATAGTGAGAGAGGACAGAGTGAGAGAGGGCAGAGTGAGAGAGGACAGAGTGACACAGGACAGAGTGAGAGAGGACAGAGTGAGAGAGGGCAGAGTGAGAGAGGAAAGAGTGAGAGAGGACAGAGTGAGAGAGGGCAGAGTGAGAGAGGACAGAGCGAGAGAGGGCAGAGTGAGAGAGGGCAGAGTGAGAGAGGGCAGAGTGAGAGAGGACAGAGTGAGAGAGGACAGAGTGAGAGAGGGCAGAGCGAGAGAGGACAGAGTGAGAGAGGGCAGAGCGAGAGAGGACAGAGTGAGAGAGGACAGAGTGAGAGAGGACAGAGTGAGAGAGGGCAGAGTGAGAGAGGGCAGAGTGAGAGAGGACAGAGCGAGAGAGTGCAGAGCGAGAGAGGGCAGAGTGAGAGAGGACAGAGTGAGAGAGGGCAGAGTGAGAGAGGACAGAGTGAGAGAGGACAGAGTGAGAGAGGACAGAGTGAGAGAGGGCAGAGTGACACAGGACAGAGTGAGAGAGGACAGAGTGAGAGAGGACAGAGTGAGAGAGGACAGACCGAGAGAGGGCAGAGTGAGAGAGGACAGACCGAGAGAGGGCAGAGTGAGAGAGGACAGAGTGAGAGAGGACAGAGTGAGAGAGGACAGACCGAGAGAGGACAGAGTGAGAGAGGACAGAGTGAGAGAGGACAGAGTGAGAGAGGACAGACCGAGAGAGGGCAGAGTGAGAGAGGACAGACCGAGAGAGGGCAGAGTGAGAGAGGACAGAGTGAGAGAGGACAGAGTGAGAGAGGACAGAGTGAGAGAGGACAGACCGAGAGAGGACAGAGTGAGAGAGGGCAGAGTGAGAGAGGACAGAGTGAGAGAGGACAGACCGAGAGAGGGCAGAGTGAGAGAGGACAGACCGAGAGAGGGCAGAGTGAGAGAGGGCAGAGTGAGAGAGGACAGAGTGAGAGAGGACAGAGTGACAGAGGACAGACCGAGAGAGGACAGAGTGAGAGAGGACAGAGTGAGAGAGGGCAGAGTGAGAGAGGGCAGAGTGAGAGAGGGCAGAGTGAGAGAGGACAGAGTGAGAGAGGACAGACCGAGAGAGGACAGAGTGAGAGAGGACAGAGTGAGAGAGGACAGAGTGAGAGAGGACAGACCGAGAGAGGGCAGAGTGAGAGAGGGCAGAGCGAGAGAGGACAGAGTGAGAGAGGACAGAGTGAGAGAGGACAGAGTGAGAGAGGGCAGAGTGAGAGAGGGCAGAGCGAGAGAGGGCAGAGAGGGAGAGGACAGAGTGAGAGAGGACAGAGTGAGAGAGGACAGAGTGAGAGAGGACAGACCGAGAGAGGGCAGAGTGAGAGAGGACAGACCGAGAGAGGACAGAGTGAGAGAGGACAGAGTGAGAGAGGACAGAGTGAGAGAGGACAGAGTGAGAGAGGACAGACCGAGAGAGGGCAGAGTGAGAGAGGGCAGAGTGAGAGAGGACAGAGTGAGAGAGGACAGACCGAGAGAGGGCAGAGTGAGAGAGGACAGACCGAGAGAGGGCAGAGCGAGAGAGGGCAGAGTGAGAGAGGGCAGAGTGACACAGGACAGAGTGAGATAGGACAGAGTGAGAGAGCGCAGACCGAGAGAGGGCAGAGCGAGAGAGGGCAGAGTGAGAGAGGGCAGAGTGAGAGAGGACAGACCGAGAGAGGGCAGAGCGAGAGAGGGCAGAGTGAGAGAGGGCAGAGTGAGAGAGGGCAGAGTGACACAGGACAGAGTGACACAGGACAGAGTGAGAGAGGACAGAGCGAGAGAGGACAGAGCGAGAGAGGGCAGAGTGAGAGAGGGCAGAGTGAGAGAGGGAAGAGTGAGAGAGGGCAGAGAGAGAGAGGACAGAGTGACACAGGACAGAGTGAGAGAGGGCAGAGTGAGAGAGGGCAGAGTGAGAGAGGGCAGAGTGACACAGGACAGAGTGACACAGGACAGAGTGAGAGAGGGCAGAGTGAGAGAGGGCAGAGTGAGAGAGGGCAGAGAGAGAGAGGACAGAGTGACACAGGACAGAGCGAGAGAGGGCAGACCGAGAGAGGGCAGAGCGAGAGAGTGCAGAGTGAGAGAGGGCAGAGTGAGAGAGCGCAGACCGAGAGAGGGCAGAGTGAGAGAGGACAGACCGAGAGAGGACAGAGTGAGAGAGGGCAGAGTGAGAGAGCGCAGACCGAGAGAGGGCAGAGTGAGAGAGGGCAGAGTGAGAGAGGACAGACCGAGAGAGGGCAGAGCGAGAGAGGACAGAGTGAGAGAGGACAGAGTGACACAGGACAGAGTGAGATAGGACAGAGTAAGAGAGGGCAGACCGAGAGAGGGCAGAGCGAGAGAGGACAGACCGAGAGAGGGCAGAGTGAGAGAGGGCCGAGTGAGAGAGGACAGAGTGAGAGAGGGCAGAGTGAGAGAGGGCAGAGTGAGAGAGGGCAGAGTGAGAGAGGACAGACCGAGAGAGGGCAGAGTGAGAGAGGGCCGAGTGAGAGAGGACAGAGTGAGAGAGGGCAGAGTGAGAGAGGGCAGAGTGAGAGAGGGCAGAGTGAGAGAGGACAGAGTGAGAGAGGACAGAGTGAGAGAGGGCAGAGTGAGAGAGGACAGACCGAGAGAGGGCAGAGCGAGAGAGGACAGAGTGAGAGAGGACAGAGTGACACAGGACAGAGTGAGATAGGACAGAGTGAGAGAGGGCAGACCGAGAGAGGGCAGAGCGAGAGAGGGCAGAGTGAGAGAGGGCAGAGTGAGAGAGGACAGACCGAGAGAGGGCAGAGTGAGAGAGGGCAGAGTGAGAGAGGACAGAGTGAGAGAGGGCAGAGTGAGAGAGGGCAGTGTGAGAGAGGGCAGAGTGAGAGAGGGCAGAGTGAGAGAGGACAGAGTGAGAGAGGGCAGAGTGAGAGAGGGCAGAGTGAGAGAGGACAGAGTGAGAGAGGACAGAGTGAGAGAGGGCAGAGTGAGAGAGGACAGAGTGAGAGAGGGCAGAGTGAGAGAGGACAGAGTGAGAGAGGGCAGAGTGAGAGAGGACAGAGTGAGAGAGGGCAGAGTGAGAGAGGGCAGAGTGAGAGAGGGCAGAGTGAGAGAGGGCAGAGTGAGAGAGGACAGAGTGAGAAAGGACAGAGTGAGAGAGGGCAGAGCGAGAGAGGGCAGAGCGAGAGAGGACAGAGTGAGAGAGGACAGAGTGAGAGAGGGCAGAGTGAGAGAGGACAGAGTGAGAGAGGGCAGAGTGAGAGAGGACAGAGCGAGAGAGGGCAGAGCGAGAGAGGGCAGTGTGAGAGAGGACAGAGTGAGAGAGGACAGAGTGAGAGAGGGCAGAGCGAGAGAGGACAGAGTGAGAGAGGGCAGAGCGAGAGAGGACAGAGCGAGAGAGGGCAGAGTGAGAGAGGACAGAGTGAGAGAGGACAGAGTGAGAGAGGGCAGAGTGACACAGGACAGAGTGAGAGAGGACAGAGTGAGAGAGGACAGAGTGAGAGAGGGCAGAGTGAGAGAGGACAGAGCGAGAGAGTGCAGAGCGAGAGAGGGCAGAGTGAGAGAGGACAGAGTGAGAGAGGACAGAGTGAGAGAGGGCAGAGTGAGAGAGGACAGAGTGAGAGAGGACAGAGTGAGAGAGGACAGAGTGAGAGAGGGCAGAGTGACACAGGACAGAGTGAGAGAGGGCAGAGTGAGAGAGGACAGAGTGAGAGAGGGCAGAGTGACACAGGACAGAGTGAGAGAGGACAGAGTGAGAGAAGGCAGAGTGAGAGAAGGCAGGGTGAGAGAGGACAGAGTGAGAGAGGACAGAGTGAGAGAGGGCAGAGTGAGAGAGGGCAGAGTGAGAGAGGACAGAGTGAGAGAGGACAGAGTGAGAGAGGGCAGAGTGAGAGAGGACAGAGTGACACAGGACAGAGTGAGAGAGGACAGAGTGAGAGAGGGCAGAGTGAGAGAGGAAAGAGTGAGAGAGGACAGAGTGAGAGAGGACAGAGTGAGAGAGGAAAGAGTGAGAGAGGACAGAGTGAGAGAGGACAGTGTGAGAGAGGGCAGAGTGAGAGAGGGCAGAGTGAGAGAGGACAGAGCGAGAGAGGGCAGAGTGAGAGAGGACAGAGCGAGAGAGGGCAGAGTGAGAGAGGACAGAGTGAGAGAGGACAGAGTGAGAGAGGGCAGAGTGACACAGGACAGAGTGAGAGAGGACAGAGTGAGAGAGGACAGAGTGAGAGAGGGCAGAGTGAGAGAGGGCAGAGTGAGAGAGGACAGAGTGAGAGAGGACAGAGTGAGAGAGGGCAGAGTGAGAGAGGGCAGAGTGAGAGAGGACAGAGTGAGAGAGGACAGAGTGAGAGAGGGCAGAGCGAGAGAGGACAGAGCGAGAGAGGACAGAGCGAGAGAGGACAGAGTGAGAGAGGACAGAGTGAGAGAGGACAGAGAGAGAGAGGGCAGAGTGACACAGGACAGAGTGAGAGAGGGCAGAGCGAGAGAGGACAGAGTGAGAGAGGACAGAGCGAGAGAGGGCAGAGTGAGAGAGGACAGAGTGAGAGAGGGCAGAGTGAGAGAGGGCAGAGTGAGAGAGGACAGAGTGAGAGAGGACAGAGTGAGAGAGGACAGAGTGAGAGAGGGCAGAGTGACACAGGACAGAGTGAGAGAGGGCAGAGTGACACAGGACAGAGTGAGAGAGGGCAGAGTGAGAGAGGACAGAGCGAGAGAGGACAGAGTGAGAGAGGACAGAGGGAGAGAGGGCAGAGTGACACAGGACAGAGCGAGAGAGGGCAGAGTGACACAGGACAGACTGAGAGAGGACAGAGTGAGAGAGGGCAGAGTGAGAGAGGACAGAGTGAGAGAGGGCAGAGTGAGAGAGGGCAGAGTGAGAGAGGGCAGAGTGAGAGAGGGCAGAGCGAGAGAGGGCAGAGTGAGAGAGGACAGAGCGAGAGAGGACAGAGTGACACAGGACAGAGTGAGAGAGGGCAGAGTGACACAGGACAGACTGAGAGAGGACAGAGTGAGAGAGGGCAGAGTGAGAGAGGACAGAGTGAGAGAGGGCAGAGCGAGAGAGGACAGAGTGAGAGAGGGCAGAGCGAGAGAGGGCAGAGCGAGAGAGGACAGAGTGAGAGAGGGCAGAGTGAGAGAGGGCAGAGTGAGAGAGGGCAGAGTGAGAGAGGACAGAGTGAGAGAGGGCAGAGTGAGAGAGGACAGAGTGAGAGAGGACAGAGTGAGAGAGGACAGAGTGAGAGAGGGCAGAGTGAGAGAGGGCAGAGTGAGAGAGGGCAGAGTGAGAGAGGACAGAGCGAGAGAGATGGCAGAGTGAGAGAGGGCAGAGTGAGAGAGGACAGAGTGAGAGAGGACAGAGTGAGAGAGGGCAGAGAGAGAGAGGGCAGAGTGAGAGAGGACAGAGCGAGAGAGGACAGAGTGACACAGCACAGAGTGAGAGAGGACAGAGTGAGAGAGGGCAGAGCGAGAGAGGGCAGAGTGACACAGGACAGAGTGAGAGAGGGCAGAGTGAGAGAGGACAGAGCGAGAGAAGGCAGAGTGAGAGAGGACAGAGTGAGAGAGGGCAGAGTGAGATAGGACAGAGCGAGAGAGGACAGAGTGAGAGAGGACAGAGTGAGAGAGGACAGAGTGACACAGGACAGAGTGACACAGGACAGACGGAGTGAGGGCAGAGTGAGAGAGGACAGAGTGAGAGAGGGCAGAGTGAGAGAGGACAGAGTGAGAGAGGACAGAGTGAGAGAGGACAGAGTGACACAGGACAGAGTGACACAGGACAGACGGAGTGAGGGCAGAGTGAGAGAGGACAGAGTGAGAGAGGGCAGAGTGACACAGGACAGGGTGAGATAGGACAGAGTGAGAGAGGACAGAGTGAGAGAGGGCAGAGTGAGAGAGGGCAGAGTGACACAGGACAGAGTGAGATAGGACAGAGTGAGAGAGGGCAGAGTGAGAGAGGACAGAGTGAGAGAGGGCAGAGTGAGAGAGGACAGAGTGAGAGAGGGCAGAGTGACACAGGACAGAGTGAGAGAGGACAGAGTGAGAGGGGACAGAGTGACACAGCACAGAGTGAGAGAGGACAGAGTGAGAGAGGACAGAGTGAGAGAGGGCAGAGCGAGAGAGGGCAGAGTGACACAGGACAGAGTGAGAGAGGGCAGAGTGAGAGAGGGCAGAGTGGCACAGGACAGAGTGAGATAGGACAGAGTGAGAGAGGACAGAGTGAGAGAGGGCAGAGCGAGAGAGGGCAGAGTGACACAGGACAGAGTGAGAGAGGGCAGAGTGAGAGAGGGCAGAGTGAGAGAGGGCAGAGTGACACAGGACAGAGTGAGATAGGACAGAGTGAGAGAGGACAGAGTGAGGGAGGGCAGAGCGAGAGAGGGCAGAGTGACACAGGACAGAGTGAGAGAGGGCAGAGTGAGAGAGGGCAGAGTGAGAGAGGGCAGAGTGACACAGGACAGAGTGAGATAGGACAGAGTGAGAGAGGGCAGAGTGAGAGAGGACAGAGTGAGAGAGGACAGAGTGAGAGAGGACAGAGTGACACAGGACAGAGTGAGAGAGGGCAGAGTGAGAGAGGACAGAGTGAGAGAGGACAGAGTGAGAGAGGACAGAGTGAGAGAGGACAGAGTGAGAGAGGGCAGAGTGACACAGGACAGAGTGAGAGAGGACAGAGTGAGAGAGGGCAGAGTGAGAGAGGGCAGAGTGAGAGAGGGCAGAGTGAGAGAGGGCAGAGTGAGAGAGGGCAGAGTGACACAGGACAGAGTGAGAGAGGGCAGAGTTACACAGGACAGAGTGAGAGAGGACAGAGTGAGAGAGGGCAGAGTGAGAGAGGACAGAGTGAGAGAGGGCAGAGTGAGAGAGGACAGAGTGAGAGAGGGCAGAGTGAGAGAGGGCAGAGTGAGAGAGGGCAGAGTGAGAGAGGACAGAGTGAGAGAGGACAGAGTGAGAGAGGACAGAGTGAGAGAGGACAGAGTGAGAGAGGGCAGAGCGAGAGAGGGCAGAGCGAGAGAGGACAGAGTGAGATAGGACAGAGTGAGAGAGGGCAGAGTGAGAGAGGGCAGAGTGAGAGAGGGTAGAGTGAGAGAGGGCAGAGTGAGAGAGGACAGAGTGACACAGGACAGAGTGAGAGAGGGCAGAGTGAGAGAGGACAGAGTGAGAGAGGACAGAGTGAGAGAGGACAGAGTGAGAGAGGGCAGAGTGAGAGAGGGCAGAGAGAGAGAGGACAGAGTGAGAGAGGACAGAGTGAGAGAGGACAGAGTGAGAGAGGACAGAGTGAGAGAGGGCAGAGTGAGAGAGGACAGAGTGAGAGAGGGCAGAGTGAGAGAGGGCAGAGTGACACAGGACAGAGTGAGAGAGGGCAGAGTGAGAGAGGGCAGAGTGAGAGAGGGCAGAGTGAGAGAGGACAGAGTGAGAGAGGGCAGAGTGACACAGGACAGAGTGAGAGAGGGCAGAGTGAGAGAGGGCAGAGTGAGAGAGGGCAGAGTGAGAGAGGGCAGAGCGAGAGAGGGCAGAGTGAGAGAGGACAGAGTGAGAGAGGGCATAGTGAGAGAGGACAGAGTGAGAGAGGGCAGAGTGAGAGAGGGCAGAGCGAGAGAGGGCAGAGTGAGAGAAGGCAGAGCGAGAGAGGACAGAGTGAGAGAGGACAGAGTGAGAGAGGACAGAGTGAGAGAGGGCAGAGTGAGAGAGGGCAGAGTGAGAGAGGGCAGAGTGAGAGAGGACAGAGTGAGAGAGGGCAGAGTGAGAGAGGGCAGAGTGACACAGGACAGAGTGAGAGAGGGCAGAGTGAGAGAGGGCAGAGTGAGAGAGGACAGAGTGAGAGAGGACAGAGTGAGAGAGGACAGAGTGACACAGGACAGAGTGAGAGAGGGCAGAGTGAGAGAGGGCAGAGTGACACAGGACAGAGTGAGAGAGGACAGAGTGACACAGGACAGAGTGAGAGAGGACAGAGTGACACAGGACAGAGTGAGAGAGGGCAGAGTGAGAGAGGGCAGAGTGAGAGAGGGCAGAGCGAGAGAGGGCAGAGTGAGAGAGGGCAGAGCGAGAGAGGACAGAGTGAGAGAGGACAGAGTGAGAGAGGACAGAGTGAGAGAGGGCAGAGTGAGAGAGGACAGAGTGAGAGAGGACAGAGTGAGAGAGGACAGACCGAGAGAGGACAGAGTGAGAGAGGACAGAGTGAGAGAGGACAGAGTGAGAGAGGACAGAGTGAGAGAGGACAGAGTGAGAGAGGACAGACCGAGAGAGGGCAGAGTGAGAGAGGACAGAGCGAGAGAGGACAGAGCGAGAGAGGACAGAGTGAGAGAGGGCAGAGTGACACAGGACAGAGTGAGAGAGGACAGAGTGAAAGAGGGCAGAGTGAGAAAGGACAGAGTGAGAGAGGACAGAGTGACACAGGACAGAGTGAGAGAGGACAGAGTGAGAGAGGGCAGAGTGAGAGAGGGCAGAGTGAGAGAGGACAGAGTGAGAGAGGACAGAGTGACACAGGACAGAGTGAGAGAGGACAGAGTGAGAGAGGACAGAGTGAGAGAGGGCAGAGCGAGAGAGGACAGAGTGAGAGAGGACAGAGTGAGAGAGGGCAGAGCGAGAGAGGGCAGAGTGACACAGGACAGAGTGAGAGAGGGCAGAGTGAGAGAGGGCAGAGTGGCACAGGACAGAGTGAGATAGGACAGAGTGAGAGAGGACAGAGTGAGAGAGGGCAGAGCGAGAGAGGGCAGAGTGACACAGGACAGAGTGAGAGAGGGCAGAGTGAGAGAGGGCAGAGTGAGAGAGGGCAGAGTGACACAGGACAGAGTGAGATAGGACAGAGTGAGAGAGGACAGAGTGAGGGAGGGCAGAGCGAGAGAGGGCAGAGTGACACAGGACAGAGTGAGAGAGGGCAGAGTGAGAGAGGGCAGAGTGAGAGAGGGCAGAGTGACACAGGACAGAGTGAGATAGGACAGAGTGAGAGAGGGCAGAGTGAGAGAGGACAGAGTGAGAGAGGACAGAGTGAGAGAGGACAGAGTGAGAGAGGACAGAGTGAGAGAGGACAGAGTGACACAGCACAGAGTGAGAGAGGACAGAGTGAGAGAGGGCAGAGCGAGAGAGGGCAGAGTGACACAGGACAGAGTGAGAGAGGGCAGAGTGAGAGAGGACAGAGCGAGAGAAGGCAGAGTGAGAGAGGACAGAGTGAGAGAGGGCAGAGTGAGATAGGACAGAGCGAGAGAGGACAGAGTGAGAGAGGACAGAGTGAGAGAGGACAGAGTGACACAGGACAGAGTGACACAGGACAGACGGAGTGAGGGCAGAGTGAGAGAGGACAGAGTGAGAGAGGGCAGAGTGAGAGAGGACAGAGTGAGAGAGGACAGAGTGAGAGAGGACAGAGTGACACAGGACAGAGTGACACAGGACAGACGGAGTGAGGGCAGAGTGAGAGAGGACAGAGTGAGAGAGGGCAGAGTGACACAGGACAGGGTGAGATAGGACAGAGTGAGAGAGGACAGAGTGAGAGAGGGCAGAGTGAGAGAGGGCAGAGTGACACAGGACAGAGTGAGATAGGACAGAGTGAGAGAGGGCAGAGTGAGAGAGGACAGAGTGAGAGAGGGCAGAGTGAGAGAGGACAGAGTGAGAGAGGGCAGAGTGACACAGGACAGAGTGAGAGAGGACAGAGTGAGAGGGGACAGAGTGACACAGCACAGAGTGAGAGAGGACAGAGTGAGAGAGGACAGAGTGAGAGAGGGCAGAGCGAGAGAGGGCAGAGTGACACAGGACAGAGTGAGAGAGGGCAGAGTGAGAGAGGGCAGAGTGGCACAGGACAGAGTGAGATAGGACAGAGTGAGAGAGGACAGAGTGAGAGAGGGCAGAGCGAGAGAGGGCAGAGTGACACAGGACAGAGTGAGAGAGGGCAGAGTGAGAGAGGGCAGAGTGAGAGAGGGCAGAGTGACACAGGACAGAGTGAGATAGGACAGAGTGAGAGAGGACAGAGTGAGGGAGGGCAGAGCGAGAGAGGGCAGAGTGACACAGGACAGAGTGAGAGAGGGCAGAGTGAGAGAGGGCAGAGTGAGAGAGGGCAGAGTGACACAGGACAGAGTGAGATAGGACAGAGTGAGAGAGGGCAGAGTGAGAGAGGACAGAGTGAGAGAGGACAGAGTGAGAGAGGACAGAGTGACACAGGACAGAGTGAGAGAGGGCAGAGTGAGAGAGGACAGAGTGAGAGAGGACAGAGTGAGAGAGGACAGAGTGAGAGAGGACAGAGTGAGAGAGGGCAGAGTGACACAGGACAGAGTGAGAGAGGACAGAGTGAGAGAGGGCAGAGTGAGAGAGGGCAGAGTGAGAGAGGGCAGAGTGAGAGAGGGCAGAGTGAGAGAGGGCAGAGTGACACAGGACAGAGTGAGAGAGGGCAGAGTTACACAGGACAGAGTGAGAGAGGACAGAGTGAGAGAGGGCAGAGTGAGAGAGGACAGAGTGAGAGAGGGCAGAGTGAGAGAGGACAGAGTGAGAGAGGGCAGAGTGAGAGAGGGCAGAGTGAGAGAGGGCAGAGTGAGAGAGGACAGAGTGAGAGAGGACAGAGTGAGAGAGGACAGAGTGAGAGAGGACAGAGTGAGAGAGGGCAGAGCGAGAGAGGGCAGAGCGAGAGAGGACAGAGTGAGATAGGACAGAGTGAGAGAGGGCAGAGTGAGAGAGGGCAGAGTGAGAGAGGGTAGAGTGAGAGAGGGCAGAGTGAGAGAGGACAGAGTGACACAGGACAGAGTGAGAGAGGGCAGAGTGAGAGAGGACAGAGTGAGAGAGGACAGAGTGAGAGAGGACAGAGTGAGAGAGGGCAGAGTGAGAGAGGGCAGAGAGAGAGAGGACAGAGTGAGAGAGGACAGAGTGAGAGAGGACAGAGTGAGAGAGGACAGAGTGAGAGAGGGCAGAGTGAGAGAGGACAGAGTGAGAGAGGGCAGAGTGAGAGAGGGCAGAGTGACACAGGACAGAGTGAGAGAGGGCAGAGTGAGAGAGGGCAGAGTGAGAGAGGGCAGAGTGAGAGAGGACAGAGTGAGAGAGGGCAGAGTGACACAGGACAGAGTGAGAGAGGGCAGAGTGAGAGAGGGCAGAGTGAGAGAGGGCAGAGTGAGAGAGGGCAGAGCGAGAGAGGGCAGAGTGAGAGAGGACAGAGTGAGAGAGGGCATAGTGAGAGAGGACAGAGTGAGAGAGGGCAGAGTGAGAGAGGGCAGAGCGAGAGAGGGCAGAGTGAGAGAAGGCAGAGCGAGAGAGGACAGAGTGAGAGAGGACAGAGTGAGAGAGGACAGAGTGAGAGAGGGCAGAGTGAGAGAGGGCAGAGTGAGAGAGGGCAGAGTGAGAGAGGACAGAGTGAGAGAGGGCAGAGTGAGAGAGGGCAGAGTGACACAGGACAGAGTGAGAGAGGGCAGAGTGAGAGAGGGCAGAGTGAGAGAGGACAGAGTGAGAGAGGACAGAGTGAGAGAGGACAGAGTGACACAGGACAGAGTGAGAGAGGGCAGAGTGAGAGAGGGCAGAGTGACACAGGACAGAGTGAGAGAGGACAGAGTGACACAGGACAGAGTGAGAGAGGACAGAGTGACACAGGACAGAGTGAGAGAGGGCAGAGTGAGAGAGGGCAGAGTGAGAGAGGGCAGAGCGAGAGAGGGCAGAGTGAGAGAGGGCAGAGCGAGAGAGGACAGAGTGAGAGAGGACAGAGTGAGAGAGGACAGAGTGAGAGAGGGCAGAGTGAGAGAGGACAGAGTGAGAGAGGACAGAGTGAGAGAGGACAGACCGAGAGAGGACAGAGTGAGAGAGGACAGAGTGAGAGAGGACAGAGTGAGAGAGGACAGAGTGAGAGAGGACAGAGTGAGAGAGGACAGACCGAGAGAGGGCAGAGTGAGAGAGGACAGAGCGAGAGAGGACAGAGCGAGAGAGGACAGAGTGAGAGAGGGCAGAGTGACACAGGACAGAGTGAGAGAGGACAGAGTGAAAGAGGGCAGAGTGAGAAAGGACAGAGTGAGAGAGGACAGAGTGACACAGGACAGAGTGAGAGAGGACAGAGTGAGAGAGGGCAGAGTGAGAGAGGGCAGAGTGAGAGAGGACAGAGTGAGAGAGGACAGAGTGACACAGGACAGAGTGAGAGAGGACAGAGTGAGAGAGGACAGAGTGAGAGAGGGCAGAGCGAGAGAGGACAGAGTGAGAGAGGACAGAGTGAGAGAGGGCAGAGCGAGAGAGGGCAGAGTGACACAGGACAGAGTGAGAGAGGGCAGAGTGAGAGAGGGCAGAGTGGCACAGGACAGAGTGAGATAGGACAGAGTGAGAGAGGACAGAGTGAGAGAGGGCAGAGCGAGAGAGGGCAGAGTGACACAGGACAGAGTGAGAGAGGGCAGAGTGAGAGAGGGCAGAGTGAGAGAGGGCAGAGTGACACAGGACAGAGTGAGATAGGACAGAGTGAGAGAGGACAGAGTGAGGGAGGGCAGAGCGAGAGAGGGCAGAGTGACACAGGACAGAGTGAGAGAGGGCAGAGTGAGAGAGGGCAGAGTGAGAGAGGGCAGAGTGACACAGGACAGAGTGAGATAGGACAGAGTGAGAGAGGGCAGAGTGAGAGAGGACAGAGTGAGAGAGGACAGAGTGAGAGAGGACAGAGTGACACAGGACAGAGTGAGAGAGGGCAGAGTGAGAGAGGACAGAGTGAGAGAGGACAGAGTGAGAGAGGACAGAGTGAGAGAGGACAGAGTGAGAGAGGGCAGAGTGACACAGGACAGAGTGAGAGAGGACAGAGTGAGAGAGGGCAGAGTGAGAGAGGGCAGAGTGAGAGAGGGCAGAGTGAGAGAGGGCAGAGTGAGAGAGGGCAGAGTGACACAGGACAGAGTGAGAGAGGGCAGAGTTACACAGGACAGAGTGAGAGAGGACAGAGTGAGAGAGGGCAGAGTGAGAGAGGACAGAGTGAGAGAGGGCAGAGTGAGAGAGGACAGAGTGAGAGAGGGCAGAGTGAGAGAGGGCAGAGTGAGAGAGGGCAGAGTGAGAGAGGACAGAGTGAGAGAGGACAGAGTGAGAGAGGACAGAGTGAGAGAGGACAGAGTGAGAGAGGGCAGAGCGAGAGAGGGCAGAGCGAGAGAGGACAGAGTGAGATAGGACAGAGTGAGAGAGGGCAGAGTGAGAGAGGGCAGAGTGAGAGAGGGTAGAGTGAGAGAGGGCAGAGTGAGAGAGGACAGAGTGACACAGGACAGAGTGAGAGAGGGCAGAGTGAGAGAGGACAGAGTGAGAGAGGACAGAGTGAGAGAGGACAGAGTGAGAGAGGGCAGAGTGAGAGAGGGCAGAGAGAGAGAGGACAGAGTGAGAGAGGACAGAGTGAGAGAGGACAGAGTGAGAGAGGGCAGAGTGAGAGAGGACAGAGTGAGAGAGGGCAGAGTGAGAGAGGGCAGAGTGACACAGGACAGAGTGAGAGAGGGCAGAGTGAGAGAGGGCAGAGTGAGAGAGGGCAGAGTGAGAGAGGACAGAGTGAGAGAGGGCAGAGTGACACAGGACAGAGTGAGAGAGGGCAGAGTGAGAGAGGGCAGAGTGAGAGAGGGCAGAGTGAGAGAGGGCAGAGCGAGAGAGGGCAGAGTGAGAGAGGACAGAGTGAGAGAGGGCATAGTGAGAGAGGACAGAGTGAGAGAGGGCAGAGTGAGAGAGGGCAGAGCGAGAGAGGGCAGAGTGAGAGAAGGCAGAGCGAGAGAGGACAGAGTGAGAGAGGACAGAGTGAGAGAGGACAGAGTGAGAGAGGGCAGAGTGAGAGAGGGCAGAGTGAGAGAGGGCAGAGTGAGAGAGGACAGAGTGAGAGAGGGCAGAGTGAGAGAGGGCAGAGTGACACAGGACAGAGTGAGAGAGGGCAGAGTGAGAGAGGGCAGAGTGAGAGAGGACAGAGTGAGAGAGGACAGAGTGAGAGAGGACAGAGTGACACAGGACAGAGTGAGAGAGGGCAGAGTGAGAGAGGGCAGAGTGACACAGGACAGAGTGAGAGAGGACAGAGTGACACAGGACAGAGTGAGAGAGGACAGAGTGACACAGGACAGAGTGAGAGAGGGCAGAGTGAGAGAGGGCAGAGTGAGAGAGGGCAGAGCGAGAGAGGGCAGAGTGAGAGAGGGCAGAGCGAGAGAGGACAGAGTGAGAGAGGACAGAGTGAGAGAGGACAGAGTGAGAGAGGGCAGAGTGAGAGAGGACAGAGTGAGAGAGGACAGAGTGAGAGAGGACAGACCGAGAGAGGACAGAGTGAGAGAGGACAGAGTGAGAGAGGACAGAGTGAGAGAGGACAGAGTGAGAGAGGACAGAGTGAGAGAGGACAGACCGAGAGAGGGCAGAGTGAGAGAGGACAGAGCGAGAGAGGACAGAGCGAGAGAGGACAGAGTGAGAGAGGGCAGAGTGACACAGGACAGAGTGAGAGAGGACAGAGTGAAAGAGGGCAGAGTGAGAAAGGACAGAGTGAGAGAGGACAGAGTGACACAGGACAGAGTGAGAGAGGACAGAGTGAGAGAGGGCAGAGTGAGAGAGGGCAGAGTGAGAGAGGACAGAGTGAGAGAGGACAGAGTGACACAGGACAGAGTGAGAGAGGACAGAGTGAGAGAGGACAGAGTGAGAGAGGGCAGAGCGAGAGAGGACAGAGTGAGAGAGGACAGAGCGAGAGATGACAGAGTGAGAGAGGGCAGAGCGAGAGAGGACAGAGTGAGAGAGGACAGAGTGAGAGAGGGCAGAGTGAGAGAGGGCCGAGAGAGAGAGGGCAGAGTGAGAGAGGGCAGAGTGAGAGAGGGCAGAGCGAGAGAGGACAGAGTGAGAGAGGACAGAGTGAGAGAGGACAGAGTGAGAGAGGGCAGAGCGATAGAGGACAGAGTGAGAGAGGGCAGAGAGAGAGAGGGCAGAGCGAGAGAGGACAGAGTGAGAGAGGACAGACCGAGAGAGGACAGACCGAGAGAGGGCAGAGTGAGAGAGGACAGAGTGAGAGAGGACAGAGTGAGAGAGGACAGACCGAGAGAGGGCAGAGTGAGAGAGGACAGACCGAGAGGGGGCAGAGTGAGAGAGGACAGAGTGAGAGAGGACAGAGTGAGAGAGGACAGAGTGAGAGAGGACAGAGTGAGAGAGGACAGAGTGAGAGAGGGCAGAGTGAGAGAGGACAGAGTGAGAGAGGGCAGAGTGAGAGAGGACAGAGCGAGAGAGGGCAGAGTGAGAGAGGACAGAGCGAGAGAGGGCAGAGTGAGAGAGGACAGAGTGACACAGGACAGAGTGAGAGAGGACAGAGTGAGAGAGGGCAGAGTGAGAGAGGGCAGAGTGAGAGAGGACAGAGTGAGAGAGGACAGAGTGAGAGAGGACAGAGTGAGAGAGGACAGAGTGAGAGAGGACAGAGTGAGAGAGGGCAGAGTGAGAGAGGACAGAGTGAGAGAGGACAGAGTGACACAGGACAGAGTGAGAGAGGACAGAGTGAGAGAGGACAGAGTGAGAGAGGGCAGAGCGAGAGAGGACAGAGTGAGAGAGGGCAGAGCGAGAGAGGACAGAGTGAGAGAGGACAGAGTGAGAGAGGGCAGAGTGAGAGAGGGCAGAGAGAGAGAGGGCAGAGTGAGAGAGGGCAGAGTGAGAGAGGGCAGAGCGAGAGAGGACAGAGTGAGAGAGGACAGAGTGAGAGAGGACAGAGTGAGAGAGGGCAGAGTGAGAGAGGGCAGAGCGAGAGAGGACAGAGTGAGAGAGGGCAGAGTGACACAGGACAGAGTGAGAGAGGGCAGAATGAGAGAGGGCAGAGTGAGAGAGGGCTGAGTGAGAGAGGGCAGAGTGAGAGAGGGCAGAGTGAGAGAGGGCAGAGTGAGAGAGGACAGAGTGAGAGAGGGCAGAGTGAGAGAGGGCCGAGAGAGAGGGCAGAGTGAGAGAGGGCAGAGCGAGAGAGGACAGAGTGAGAGAGGGCAGAGTGAGAGAGGGCAGAATGAGAGAGGACAGAGTGAGAGAGGACAGAGTGAGAGAGGACAGAGTGAGAGAGGGCAGAGTGAGAGAGGACAGAGTGAGAGAGGACAGAGTGACACAGGACAGAGTGAGAGAGGACAGAGTGAGAGAGGACAGAGTGAGAGAGGGCAGAGCGAGAGAGGACAGAGTGAGAGAGGGCAGAGCGAGAGAGGACAGAGTGAGAGAGGACAGAGTGAGAGAGGGCAGAGTGAGAGAGGGCAGAGAGAGAGAGGGCAGAGTGAGAGAGGGCAGAGTGAGAGAGGGCAGAGCGAGAGAGGACAGAGTGAGAGAGGACAGAGTGAGAGAGGACAGAGTGAGAGAGGACAGACCGAGAGAGGGCAGAGCGAGAGAGGACAGAGTGAGAGAGGGCAGAGTGACACAGGACAGAGTGAGAGAGGGCAGAATGAGAGAGGGCAGAGTGAGAGAGGGCTGAGTGAGAGAGGGCAGAGTGAGAGAGGGCAGAGTGAGAGAGGGCAGAGTGAGAGAGGGCAGAGTGAGAGAGGGCAGAGTGAGAGAGGGCAGAGTGAGAGAGGGCAGAGCGAGAGAGGACAGAGTGAGAGAGGACAGAGTGAGAGAGGGCAGAGTGAGAGAGGGCAGAGCGAGAGAGGACAGAGCGAGAGAGGACAGAGTGAGAGAGGACAGAGTGAGAGAGGACAGAGTGAGAGAGGACAGAGTGAGAGAGGACAGACCGAGAGAGGGCAGAGTGAGAGAGGACAGACCGAGAGAGGGCAGAGTGAGAGAGGACAGAGTGAGAGAGGACAGAGTGAGAGAGGACAGACCGAGAGAGGACAGAGTGAGAGAGGACAGAGTGAGAGAGGGCAGAGTGAGAGAGGGCAGAGCGAGAGAGGACAGAGTGAGAGAGGACAGAGTGAGAGAGGACAGAGTGAGAGAGGACAGAGTGAGAGAGGGCAGAGTGAGAGAGGACAGAGTGAGAGAGGACAGAGTGAGAGAGGACAGACCGAGAGAGGACAGAGTGAGAGTGGACAGAGTGAGAGAGGACAGAGTGAGAGAGGACAGAGTGAGAGAGGACAGACCGAGAGAGGGCAGAGTGAGAGAGGGCAGAGTGAGAGAGGACAGAGCGAGAGAGGACAGAGTGAGAGAGGGCAGAGTGACACAGGACAGAGTGAGAGAGGACAGAGTGAAAGAGGGCAGAGTGAGAAAGGACAGAGTGAGAGAGGACAGAGTGATACAGGACAGAGTGAGAGAGGACAGAGTGAGAGAGGGCAGAGTGAGAGAGGGCAGAGTGAGAGAGGACAGAGTGAGAGAGGACAGAGTGACACAGGACAGAGTGAGAGAGGACAGAGTGAGAGAGGACAGAGTGAGAGAGGGCAGAGCGAGAGAGGACAACAGAGCGAGAGAGGACAGAGTGAGAGAGGGCAGAGCGAGAGAGGACAGAGTGAGAGAGGACAGAGTGAGAGAGGGCAGAGTGAGAGAGGGCCGAGAGAGAGAGGGCAGAGTGAGAGAGGGCAGAGTGAGAGAGGGCAGAGCGAGAGAGGGCAGAGCGAGAGAGGACAGAGTGAGAGAGGACAGAGTGAGAGAGGGCAGAGTGAGAGAGGGCAGAGTGAGAGAGGGCAGAGCGAGAGAGGACAGAGTGAGAGAGGGCAGAGAGAGAGAGGGCAGAGAGAGAGAGGGCAGAGTGAGACAGGGCAGAGTGAGAGAGGGCAGAGCGAGAGAGGACAGAGTGAGAGACGACAGAGTGAGAGAGGACAGAGTGAGAGAGGGCAGAGCGAGAGAGGGCAGAGAGAGAGAGGACAGAGTGAGAGAGGACAGAGTGAGAGAGGACAGACCGAGAGAGGGCAGAGTGAGAGAGGACAGAGTGAGAGAGGACAGAGTGAGAGAGGACAGACCGAGAGAGGGCAGAGTGAGAGAGGACAGACCGAGAGAGGGCAGAGTGAGAGAGGACAGAGTGAGAGAGGACAGAGTGAGAGAGGACAGAGTGAGAGAGGACAGACCGAGAGAGGGCAGAGTGAGAGAGGACAGAGTGAGAGAGGACAGAGTGAGAGAGGACAGAGTGAGAGAGGACAGACCGAGAGAGGGCAGAGTGAGAGAGGACAGACCGAGAGAGGGCAGAGTGAGAGAGGACAGACCGAGAGAGGGCAGAGTGAGAGAGGACAGAGTGAGAGAGGACAGAGTGAGAGAGGATAGAGTGAGAGAGGACAGACCGAGAGACGAGAGTGAGAGACGACAGAGTGAGAGAGGACAGACCGAGAGAGGGCAGAGTGAGAGGGGACAGACCGAGAGAGGACAGAGTGAGAGAGGACAGAGTGAGAGAGGACAGAGTGAGAGAGGGCAGAGTGAGAGAGGGCAGAGTGAGAGAGGACAGAGTGAGAGAGGGCAGAGTGAGAGAGGACAGAGCGAGAGAGGGCAGAGTGAGAGAGGACAGAGCGAGAGAGGGCAGAGTGAGAGAGGACAGAGTGACACAGGACAGAGTGAGAGAGGACAGAGTGAGAGAGGGCAGAGTGAGAGAGGGCAGAGTGAGAGAGGACAGAGTGAGAGAGGACAGAGTGAGAGAGGACAGAGTGAGAGAGGGCAGAGTGAGAGAGGACAGAGTGAGAGAGGACAGAGTGATACAGGACAGAGTGAGAGAGGACAGAGTGAGAGAGGGCAGAGTGAGAGAGGGCAGAGTGAGAGAGGACAGAGTGAGAGAGGACAGAGTGACACAGGACAGAGTGAGAGAGGACAGAGTGAGAGAGGACAGAGTGAGAGAGGGCAGAGCGAGAGAGGACAGAGTGAGAGAGGGCAGAGCGAGAGAGGACAGAGTGAGAGAGGACAGAGTGAGAGAGGGCAGAGTGAGAGAGGGCAGAGTGAGAGAGGACAGAGTGAGAGAGGGCAGAGTGACACAGGACAGAGTGAGAGAGGGCAGAGTGAGAGAGGGCAGAGTGAGAGAGGGCAGAGTGAGAGAGGACAGAGTGAGAGAGGGCAGAGTGACACAGGACAGAGTGAGAGAGGGCAGAGTGAGAGAGGGCAGAGCGAGAGAGGGCAGAGCGAGAGAGGGCAGAGTGAGAGAGGACAGAGTGAGAGAGGGCAGAGTGAGAGAGGACAGAAGTGTATGAGATGTGAGAGAGGGCAGAGTGAGAGAGGGCAGAGTGAGAGAAGGCAGAGCGAGAGAGGACAGAGTGAGAGAGGACAGAGTGAGAGAGGGCAGAGTGAGAGAGGGCAGAGTGAGAGAGGGCAGAGTGAGAGAGGACAGAGTGAGAGAGGGCAGAGTGAGAGAGGGCAGAGTGACACAGGACAGAGTGAGAGAGGGCAGAGTGAGAGAGGGCAGAGTGAGAGAGGACAGAGTGAGAGAGGACAGAGTGAGAGAGGACAGAGTGACACAGGACAGAGTGAGAGAGGGCAGAGTGAGAGAGGGCAGAGTGACACAGGACAGAGTGAGAGAGGACAGAGTGACACAGGACAGAGTGAGAGAGGACAGAGTGACACAGGACAGAGTGAGAGAGGGCAGAGTGAGAGAGGGCAGAGTGAGAGAGGGCAGAGCGAGAGAGGGCAGAGTGAGAGAGGGCAGAGTGAGAGAGGGCAGAGCGAGAGAGGACAGAGTGAGAGAGGACAGAGTGAGAGAGGACAGAGTGAGAGAGGGCAGAGTGAGAGAGGACAGAGTGAGAGAGGACAGAGTGAGAGAGGACAGAGTGAGAGAGGACAGACCGAGAGAGGACAGAGTGAGAGAGGACAGAGTGAGAGAGGACAGAGTGAGAGAGGACAGAGTGAGAGAGGACAGAGTGAGAGAGGACAGACCGAGAGAGGGCAGAGTGAGAGAGGGCAGAGTGAGAGAGGACAGAGCGAGAGAGGACAGAGTGAGAGAGGGCAGAGTGACACAGGACAGAGTGAGAGAGGACAGAGTGAAAGAGGGCAGAGTGAGAAAGGACAGAGTGAGAGAGGACAGAGTGATACAGGACAGAGTGAGAGAGGACAGAGTGAGAGAGGGCAGAGTGAGAGAGGGCAGAGTGAGAGAGGACAGAGTGAGAGAGGACAGAGTGACACAGGACAGAGTGAGAGAGGACAGAGTGAGAGAGGACAGAGTGAGAGAGGGCAGAGCGAGAGAGGACAGTGTGAGAGAGGACAGAGCGAGAGAGGACAGAGTGAGAGAGGGCAGAGCGAGAGAGGACAGAGTGAGAGAGGACAGAGTGAGAGAGGGCAGAGTGAGAGAGGGCCGAGAGAGAGAGGGCAGAGTGAGAGAGGGCAGAGTGAGAGAGGGCAGAGCGAGAGAGGACAGAGTGAGAGAGGACAGAGTGAGAGAGGACAGAGTGAGAGAGGGCAGAGCGAGAGAGGACAGAGTGAGAGAGGGCAGAGAGAGAGAGGGCAGAGCGAGAGAGGACAGAGTGAGAGAGGACAGACCGAGAGAGGACAGACCGAGAGAGGGCAGAGTGAGAGAGGACAGAGTGAGAGAGGACAGAGTGAGAGAGGACAGACCGAGAGAGGGCAGAGTGAGAGAGGACAGACCGAGAGAGGACAGAGTGAGAGAGGACAGAGTGAGAGAGGACAGAGTGAGAGAGGACAGAGTGAGAGAGGACAGAGTGAGAGAGGGCAGAGTGAGAGAGGACAGAGTGAGAGAGGGCAGAGTGAGAGAGGACAGAGCGAGAGAGGGCAGAGTGAGAGAGGACAGAGCGAGAGAGGGCAGAGTGAGAGAGGACAGAGTGACACAGGACAGAGTGAGAGAGGACAGAGTGAGAGAGGGCAGAGTGAGAGAGGGCAGAGTGAGAGTGGACAGAGTGAGAGAGGACAGAGTGAGAGAGGACAGAGTGAGAGAGGACAGAGTGAGAGAGGGCAGAGTGAGAGAGGACAGAGTGAGAGAGGACAGAGTGAGAGAGGACAGAGTGAGAGAGGGCAGAGCGAGAGAGGACAGAGTGAGAGAGGGCAGAGCGAGAGAGGACAGAGTGAGAGAGGACAGAGTGAGAGAGGGCAGAGTGAGAGAGGGCAGAGAGAGAGAGGGCAGAGTGAGAGAGGGCAGAGAGAGAGAGGGCAGAGTGAGAGAGGGCAGAGTGAGAGAGGGCAGAGCGAAAGAGGACAGAGTGAGAGAGGACAGAGTGAGAGAGGACAGAGTGAGAGAGGACAGAGTGAGAGAGGGCAGAGCGGGAGAGGACAGAGTGAGAGAGGACAGAGCGAGAGAGGACAGAGTGAGAGAGGACAGAGTGAGAGAGGGCAGAGTGAGAGAGGGCAGAGAGAGAGAGGGCAGAGTGAGAGAGGGCAGAGTGAGAGAGGGCAGAGCGAGAGAGGACAGAGTGAGAGAGGACAGAGTGAGAGAGGGCAGAGTGAGAGAGGGCAGAGCGAGAGAGGACAGAGTGAGAGAGGGCAGAGTGACACAGGACAGAGTGAGAGAGGGCAGAGTGAGAGAGGGCAGAGTGAGAGAGGGCTGAGTGAGAGAGGGCAGAGTGAGAGAGGGCAGAGTGAGAGAGGGCAGAGTGAGAGAGGACAGAGTGAGAGAGGGCAGAGTGAGAGAGGGCCGAGAGAGAGAGGGCAGAGTGAGAGAGGGCAGAGTGAGAGAGGACAGAGTGAGAGAGGACAGAGTGAGAGAGGGCAGAGCGAGAGAGGGCAGAGTGAGAGAGGACAGACCGAGAGAGGGCAGAGTGAGAGAGGACAGAGTGAGAGAGGGCAGAGTGAGAGAGGGCAGAGTGAGAGAGGACAGAGTGAGAGAGGACAGAGTGAGAGAGGACAGAGTGAGAGAGGGCAGAGTGAGAGAGGACAGAGTGAGAGAGGACAGAGTGACACAGGACAGAGTGAGAGAGGACAGAGTGAGAGAGGACAGAGTGAGAGAGGGCAGAGCGAGAGAGGACAGAGTGAGAGAGGGCAGAGCGAGAGAGGACAGAGTGAGAGAGGACAGAGTGAGAGAGGGCAGAGTGAGAGAGGGCAGAGAGAGAGAGGGCAGAGTGAGAGAGGGCAGAGTGAGAGAGGGCAGAGCGAGAGAGGACAGAGTGAGAGAGGGCAGAGTGACACAGGACAGAGTGAGAGAGGGGAGAATGAGAGAGGGCAGAGTGAGAGAGGGCTGAGTGAGAGAGGGCAGAGTGAGAGAGGGCAGAGTGAGAGAGGGCAGAGTGAGAGAGGGCAGAGTGAGAGAGGGCAGAGTGAGAGAGGGCCGAGAGAGAGAGGGCAGAGTGAGAGAGGGCAGAGCGAGAGAGGACAGAGTGAGAGAGGACAGAGTGAGAGAGGGCAGAGTGAGAGAGGGCAGAGCGAGAGAGGACAGAGCGAGAGAGGACAGAGTGAGAGAGGACAGAGTGAGAGAGGACAGACCGAGAGAGGACAGACCGAGAGAGGGCAGAGTGAGAGAGGACAGACCGAGAGAGGGCAGAGTGAGAGAGGACAGAGTGAGAGAGGACAGAGTGAGAGAGGACAGACCGAGAGAGGACAGAGTGAGAGAGGACAGAGTGAGAGAGGGCAGAGTGAGAGAGGGCAGAGCGAGAGAGGACAGAGTGAGAGAGGACAGAGTGAGAGAGGACAGAGTGAGAGAGGGCAGAGTGAGAGAGGACAGAGTGAGAGAGGACAGAGTGAGAGAGGACAGAGTGAGAGAGGACAGAGTGAGAGAGGACAGACCGAGAGAGGACAGAGTGAGAGAGGACAGAGTGAGAGAGGACAGAGTGAGAGAGGACAGACCGAGAGAGGGCAGAGTGAGAGAGGGCAGAGTGAGAGAGGACAGAGCGAGAGAGGACAGAGTGAGAGAGGGCAGAGTGACACAGGACAGAGTGAGAGAGGACAGAGTGAAAGAGGGCAGAGTGAGAAAGGACAGAGTGAGAGAGGACAGAGTGATACAGGACAGAGTGAGAGAGGACAGAGTGAGAGAGGGCAGAGTGAGAGAGGGCAGAGTGAGAGAGGACAGAGTGAGAGAGGACAGAGTGACACAGGACAGAGTGAGAGAGGACAGAGTGAGAGAGGACAGAGTGAGAGAGGGCAGAGCGAGAGAGGACAGAGTGAGAGAGTACAGAGCGAGAGAGGACAGAGTGAGAGAGGGCAGAGCGAGAGAGGACAGAGTGAGAGAGGACAGAGTGAGAGAGGGCAGAGTGAGAGAGGGCCGAGAGAGAGAGGGCAGAGTGAGAGAGGGCAGAGTGAGAGAGGGCAGAGCGAGAGAGGGCAGAGCGAGAGAGGACAGAGTGAGAGAGGACAGAGTGAGAGAGGACAGAGTGAGAGAGGGCAGAGTGAGAGAGGGCAGAGCGAGAGAGGACAGAGTGAGAGAGGGCAGAGAGAGAGAGGGCAGAGAGAGAGAGGGCAGAGTCAGACAGGGCAGAGTGAGAGAGGGCAGAGCGAGAGAGGACAGAGTGAGAGACGACAGAGTGAGAGAGGACAGAGTGAGAGAGGGCAGAGCGAGAGAGGGCAGAGAGAGAGAGGACAGAGTGAGAGAGGACAGAGTGAGAGAGGACAGAGTGAGAGAGGACAGACCGAGAGAGGGCAGAGTGAGAGAGGACAGAGTGAGAGAGGACAGAGTGAGAGAGGACAGACTGAGAGAGGGCAGAGTGAGAGAGGACAGACCGAGAGAGGGCAGAGTGAGAGAGGACAGAGTGAGAGAGGACAGAGTGAGAGAGGACAGAGTGAGAGAGGACAGACCGAGAGAGGGCAGAGTGAGAGAGGACAGAGTGAGAGAGGACAGAGTGAGAGAGGACAGAGTGAGAGAGGACAGACCGAGAGAGGGCAGAGTGAGAGAGGACAGACCGAGAGAGGGCAGAGTGAGAGAGGACAGACCGAGAGAGGGCAGAGTGAGAGAGGACAGAGTGAGAGAGGACAGAGTGAGAGAGGATAGAGTGAGAGAGGACAGACCGAGAGACGAGAGTGAGAGAGGACAGAGTGAGAGAGGACAGACCGAGAGAGGGCAGAGTGAGAGGGGACAGACCGAGAGAGGACAGAGTGAGAGAGGACAGAGTGAGAGAGGACAGAGTGAGAGAGGGCAGAGTGAGACAGGGCAGAGTGAGAGAGGACAGAGTGAGAGAGGGCAGAGTGAGAGAGGACAGAGCGAGAGAGGGCAGAGTGAGAGAGGACAGAGCGAGAGAGGGCAGAGTGAGAGAGGACAGAGTGAGAGAGGGCAGAGTGACACAGGACAGAGTGAGAGAGGGCAGAGTGAGAGAGGGCAGAGTGAGAGAGGGCAGAGTGAGAGAGGGCAAAGAGAGAGAGGGCAGAGTGAGAGAGGGCAGAGTGACACAGGACAGAGTGAGAGAGGGCAGAGTGAGAGAGGACAGAGTGAGAGAGGACAGAGTGAGAGAGGGCAGAGTGACACAGGACAGAGTGAGAGAGGACAGAGTGAGAGAGGGCAGAGTGAGAGAGGGCAGAGTGAGAGAGGACAGAGTGAGAGAGGACAGAGTGAGAGAGGACAGAGTGAGAGAGGGCAGAGTGAGAGAGGACAGAGTGAGAGAGGACAGAGTGATACAGGACAGAGTGAGAGAGGACAGAGTGAGAGAGGGCAGAGTGAGAGAGGGCAGAGTGAGAGAGGACAGAGTGAGAGAGGACAGAGTGACACAGGACAGAGTGAGAGAGGACAGAGTGAGAGAGGACAGAGTGAGAGAGGGCAGAGCGAGAGAGGACAGAGTGAGAGAGGGCAGAGTGAGAGAGGGCAGAGTGAGAGAGGGCAGAGTGAGAGAGGACAGAGTGAGAGAGGACAGACCGAGAGAGGGCAGAGTTAGAGAGGACAGAGTGAGAGAGGGCAGAGTGAGAGAGGGCAGAGTGAGAGAGGGCAGAGTGAGAGAGGACAGAGTGAGAGAGGACAGAGTGAGAGAGGACAGAGTGACACAGGACAGAGTGAGAGAGGACAGAGTGAGAGAGGACAGAGTGAGAGAGGGCAGAGCGAGAGAGGACAGAGTGAGAGAGGACAGAGTGAGAGAGGGCAGAGAGAGAGAGGGCAGAGAGAGAGAGGGCAGAGTGAGAGAGGGCAGAGTGAGAGAGGGCAGAGCGAGAGAGGACAGAGTGAGAGAGGACAGAGTGAGAGAGGACAGAGTGAGAGAGGGCAGAGTGAGAGAGGGCAGAGCGAGAGAGGACAGAGTGAGAGAGGGTAGAGTGACACAGGACAGAGTGAGAGAGGGCAGAATGAGAGAGGGCAGAGTGAGAGAGGGCAGAGTGAGAGAGGGCAGAGTGAGAGAGGGCAGAGTGACACAGGACAGAGTGAGAGAGGACAGAGTGAGAGAGGACAGAGCGAGAGAGGGCAGAGCGAGAGAGGGCAGAGTGAGAGAGGGCAGAGTGAGAGAGGGCAGAGTGAGAGAGGGCAGAGTGAGAGAGGGCAGAGTGACACAGGACAGAGTGAGAGAGGGCAGAGTGAGAGAGGGCAGAGCGAGAGAGGGCAGAGTGACACAGGACAGAGTGAGAGAGGGCAGAATGAGAGAGGGCAGAGTGAGAGAGGACAGAGTGAGAGAGGGCAGAGTGACACAGGACAGAGTGAGAGAGGACAGAGTGAGAGAGGACAGAGTGAGAGAGGACAGAGCTAGAGAGGGCAGAGCGAGAGAGGGCAGAGTGAGAGAGGGCAGAGTGAGAGAGGGCAGAGTGAGAGAGGACAGAGTGAGAGAGGGCAGAGTGAGAGAGGGCAGAGTGAGAGAGGGCAGAGTGAGAGAGGGCAGAGTGAGAGAGGACAGAGTGAAACAGGACAGAGTGAGAGAGGGCAGAGTGAGAGAGGGGAGAGCGAGAGAGGGCAGAGTGAGAGAGGGCAGAGCGAGAGAGGGCAGAGCGAGAGAGGGCAGAGTGAGAGAGGGCAGAGAGAGAGAGGGCAGAGTGAGAGAGGACAGAGAGAGAGAGGGCAGAGTGACACAGGACAGAGTGAGAAAGGGCAGAGTGAGAGAGGGCAGAGTGAGAGAGGACACAGTGAGAGAGGACACAGTGACACAGCACAGAGTGAGAGAGGGCAGAGTGAGAGAGGGCAGAGCGAGAGAGGGCAGAGTGAGAGAGGGCAGAGTGAGAGAGGACAGAGTGAGAGAGGACACAGTGACACAGGACAGAGTGAGAGAGGGCAGAGTGAGAGAGGGCAGAGCGAGAGAGGGCAGAGTGAGAGAGGGCAGAGCGAGAGAGGACAGAGCGAGAGAGGACAGAGTGAGAGAGGACAGAGTGAGAGAGGGCAGAGTGAGAGAGGACAGAGTGAGAGAGGACAGAGTGAGAGAGGACAGAGTGAGAGAGGACAGACCGAGAGAGGACAGAGTGAGAGAGGACAGAGTGAGAGAGGACAGAGTGAGAGAGGACAGAGTGAGAGAGGACAGACCGAGAGAGGGCAGAGTGAGAGAGGGCAGAGTGAGAGAGGACAGAGCGAGAGAGGACAGAGTGAGAGAGGGCAGAGTGAGAGAGGACAGACCGAGAGAGGGCAGAGTGAGAGGGGACAGACCGAGAGAGGACAGAGTGAGAGAGGACAGTGTGAGAGAGGGCAGAGTGAGAGAGGGCAGAGTGAGAGAGGACAGAGTGAGAGAGGGCAGAGTGAGAGAGGACAGAGCGAGAGAGGGCAGAGTGAGAGAGGACAGAGCGAGAGAGGGCAGAGTGAGAGAGGACAGAGTGACACAGGACAGAGTGAGAGAGGACAGAGTGAGAGAGGGCAGAGTGAGAGAGGGCAGAGTGAGAGAGGACAGAGTGAGAGAGGACAGAGTGAGAGAGGACAGAGTGAGAGAGGGCAGAGTGAGAGAGGACAGAGTGAGAGAGGACAGAGTGATACAGGACAGAATGAGAGAGGACAGAGTGAGAGAGGGCAGAGTGAGAGAGGGCAGAGTGAGAGAGGACAGAGTGAGAGAGGACAGAGTGACACAGGACAGAGTGAGAGAGGACAGAGTGAGAGAGGACAGAGTGAGAGAGGGCAGAGCGAGAGAGGACAGAGTGAGAGAGGGCAGAGCGAGAGAGGACAGAGTGAGAGAGGACAGAGTGAGAGAGGGCAGAGAGAGAGAGGGCAGAGAGAGAGAGGGCAGAGTGAGAGAGGGCAGAGTGAGAGAGGGCAGAGCGAGAGAGGACAGAGTGAGAGAGGACAGAGTGAGAGAGGACAGAGTGAGAGAGGGCAGAGTGAGAGAGGGCAGAGCGAGAGAGGACAGAGTGAGAGAGGGTAGAGTGACACAGGACAGAGTGAGAGAGGGCAGAATGAGAGAGGGCAGAGTGAGAGAGGGCAGAGTGAGAGAGGGCAGAGTGAGAGAGGGCAGAGTGACACAGGACAGAGTGAGAGAGGACAGAGTGAGAGAGGACAGAGCGAGAGAGGGCAGAGCGAGAGAGGGCAGAGTGAGAGAGGGCAGAGTGAGAGAGGGCAGAGTGAGAGAGGACAGAGTGAGAGAGGGCAGAGTGAGAGAGGGCAGAGTGAGAGAGGGCAGAGTGAGAGAGGGCAGAGTGACACAGGACAGAGTGAGAGAGGGCAGAGTGAGAGAGGGCAGAGCGAGAGAGGGCAGAGTGACACAGGACAGAGTGAGAGAGGGCAGAATGAGAGAGGGCAGAGTGAGAGAGGACAGAGTGAGAGAGGGCAGAGTGACACAGGACAGAGTGAGAGAGGACAGAGTGAGAGAGGACAGAGTGAGAGAGGACAGAGCTAGAGAGGGCAGAGCGAGAGAGGGCAGAGTGAGAGAGGGCAGAGTGAGAGAGGGCAGAGTGAGAGAGGACAGAGTGAGAGAGGGCAGAGTGAGAGAGGGCAGAGTGAGAGAGGGCAGAGTGAGAGAGGACAGAGTGACACAGGACAGAGTGAGAGAGGGCAGAGTGAGAGAGGGGAGAGCGAGAGAGGGCAGAGTGAGAGAGGACAGAGAGAGAGAGGGCAGAGTGACACAGGACAGAGTGAGAAAGGGCAGAGTGAGAGAGGGCAGAGTGAGAGAGGGCAGAGAGAGAGAGGGCAGAGTGAGAGAGGACAGAGAGAGAGAGGGCAGAGTGACACAGGACAGAGTGAGAAAGGGCAGAGTGAGAGAGGGCAGAGTGAGAGAGGACACAGTGAGAGAGGACACAGTGACACAGCACAGAGTGAGAGAGGGCAGAGTGAGAGAGGGCAGAGCGAGAGAGGGCAGAGTGAGAGAGGGCAGAGTGAGAGAGGACAGAGTGAGAGAGGACACAGTGACACAGGACAGAGTGAGAGAGGGCAGAGTGAGAGAGGGCAGAGCGAGAGAGGGCAGAGTGAGAGAGGGCAGAGACAGAGAGGACAGAGCGAGAGAGGACAGAGTGAGAGAGGACAGAGTGAGAGAGGGCAGAGCGAGAGAGGACAGAGTGAGAGAGGACAGAGTGAGAGAGGGCAGATTGAGAGAGGGCAGAGTGAGAGAGGGCAGAGTGAGAGAGGGCAGAGTGAGAGAGGACAGAGTGAGAGAGGACAGAGTGAGAGAGGGCAGAGAGAGAGAGGACAGAGTGAGAGAGGGCAGAGTGAGAGAGGGCAGAGTGAGAGAGGGCAGAGAGAGAGAGGGCAGAGTGAGAGAGGACAGAGTGAGAGAGGACAGAGTGAGAGAGGGCAGAGAGAGAGAGGGCAGAGTGAGAGAGGGCAGAGCGAGAGAGGACAGAGTGAGAGAGGGCAGAGTGAGAGAGGGCAGAGGGAGAGAGGACAGAGTGAGAGAGGACAGAGTGAGAGAGGGCAGAGTGACACAGGACAGAGTGAGAGAGGACAGAGTGAGAGAGGGCAGAGTGACACAGGACAGAGTGAGAGAGGGCAGAGTGACACAGGACAGAGTGAGAGAGGGCAGAGTGAGAGAGGACAGAGTGAGAGAGGGCAGAGTGAGAGAGGACAGAGTGAGAGAGGACAGAGTGAGAGAGGGCAGAGTGAGAGAGGGCAGAGTGAGAGAGGGCAGAGAGAGAGAGGGCAGAGTGACACAGGACAGAGTGAGGGAGGACAGAGTGAGAGAGGGCAGAGTGAGAGAGGACAAAGTGACAGAGGACAGAGTGAGAGAGGGCAGAGAGAGAGAGGACAGAGTGAGAGAGGGCAGAGTGAGAGAGGGCAGAGTGAGAGAGGGCCGAGAGAGAGAGGACAGAGTGAGAGAGGGCAGAGTGAGAGAGGGCAGAGTGAGAGAGGACAGAGTGAGAGAGGACAGAGTGAGAGAGGGCAGAGTGACACAGGACAGAGTGAGAGAGGGCAGAGTGAGAGAGGGCAGAGAGAGAGAGGAGAGTGAGAGAGGGCAGAGTGAGAGAGGGCAGAGTGAGAGAGGGCAAAGAGAGAGAGGGCAGAGTGAGAGAGGGCAGAGTGAGAGAGGGCAGAGTGAGAGAGGGCAGAGTGACACAGGGCAGAGTGAGAGAGGGCAGAGAGAGAGAGGACAGAGTGAGAGAGGGCAGAGTGAGAGAGGGCAGAGTGAGAGAGGGCAGAGTGAGAGAGGGCAGAGTGACACAGGACAGAGTGAGAGAGGGCAGAGTGAGAGAGGACAGAGTGAGAGAGGACAGAGTGAGAGAGGGCAGAGTGACACAGGACAGAGTGAGAGAGGGCAGAGTGAGAGAGGGCAGAGTGAGAGAGGGCAGTGTGAGAGAGGGCAAAGAGAGAGAGGGCAGAGTGAGAGAGGGCAGAGTGACATAGGACAGAGTGAGAGAGGGGAGAGTGACACAGGACAGAGTGAGAGAGGGCAGAGTGAGAGAGGGCAGAGAGAGAGAGGGCAGAGTGAGAGAGGGCAGAGTGAGAGAGGGCAGAGTGACACAGGGCAGAGTGAGAGAGGGCAGAGTGAGAGAGGGCAGAGTGAGAGAGGACAGAGTGAGAGAGGGCAGAGTGAGAGAGGGCAGAGAGAGAGAGGACAGAGTGAGAGAGGGCAGAGTGAGAGAGGGCAGAGTGAGAGAGGGCAGAGTGAGAGAGGGCAGAGTGAGAGAGGGCAGAGTGACACAGGACAGAGTGAGAGAGGGCAGAGTGAGAGAGGGCAGAGTGAGAGAGGACAGAGTGAGAGAGGACAGAGTGAGAGAGGGCAGAGTGACACAGGACAGAGTGAGAGAGGGCAGAGTGATAGAGGGCAGAGTGAGAGAGGGCAGAGTGAGAGAGGGCAAAGAGAGAGAGGGCAGAGTGAGAGAGGGCAGAGTGACATAGGACAGAGTGAGAGAGGGCAGAGTGACACAGGACAGAGTGAGAGAGGACAGAGTGAGAGAGGGCAGAGCGAGAGAGGGCAGAGTGACACAGGACACAGTGAGAGAGGGCAGAGTGAGAGAGGGCAGAGCGAGAGAGGACAGAGTGAGAGAGGACAGAGTGACACAGGACAGAGTGAGAGAGGACAGAGTGAGAGAGGGCAGAGCGAGAGAGGGCAGAGTGACACAGGACAGAGTGAGAGAGGGCAGAGTGAGAGAGGACAGAGTGACACAGGACAGAGTGAGAGAGGGCAGAGTGACACAGGACAGAGCGAGAGAGGACAGAGTGAGGGAGGGCAGAGCGAGAGAGGACAGAGTGAGAGAGGGCAGAGCGAGAGAGGACAGAGTGAGAGAGGACAGAGTGAGAGAGGACAGAGTGAGAGAGGGCAGAGTGAGAGAGGGCAGAGTGAGAGAGGGCACAGTTAGAGAGGGCAGAGAGAGAGAGGACAGAGTGAGAGAGGGCAGAGTGAGAGAGGGCAGAGTGAGAGAGGGCAGAGTGAGAGAGGGCAGAGTGAGAGAGGGCAGAGTGACACAGGACAGAGTGAGAGAGGGCAGAGTGAGAGAGGACAGAGTGAGAGAGGGCAGAGTGACACAGGACAGAGTGAGAGAGGGCAGAGTGAGAGAGGGCAGAGAGAGAGAGGACAGAGTGAGAGAGGGCAGAGTGAGAGAGGGCAGAGAGAGAGAGGGCAGAGTGAGAGAGGGCAGAGTGTCACAGGACAGAGTGAGAGAGGGCAGAGTGACACAGGACAGAGCGAGAGAGGACAGAGTGAGAGAGGGCAGATCGAGAGAGGACAGAGCGAGAGAGGGCAGAGAGAGAGAGGACAGAGTGAGAGAGGGCAGAGTGAGAGAGGGCAGAGTGAGAGAGGACAGAGTGAGAGAGGGCAGAGTGAGAGAGGACAGAGTGAGAGAGGACAGAGTGAGAGAGGACAGAGTGAGAGAGGGCAGAGTGAGAGAGGACAGAGTGAGAGAGGACAGAGTGAGAGAGGACAGAGTGAGAGAGGACAGAGTGAGAGAGGGCAGAGCGAGAGAGGACAGAGTGAGAGAGGGCAGAGAGAGAGAGGACAGAGTGAGAGAGGGCAGAGTGAGAGAGGGCAGAGTGAGAGAGGGCAGAGCGAGAGAGGACAGAGTGAGAGAGGGCAGAGTGAGAGAGGGCAGAGCGAGAGAGGGCAGAGCGAGAGAGGACAGAGCGAGAGAGGACAGAGTGAGAGAGGACAGAGTGAGAGAGGGCAGATTGAGAGAGGGCAGAGTGAGAGAGGGCAAAGTGAGAGAGGGCAGATCGAGAGAGGACAGAGCGAGAGAGGGCAGAGAGAGAGAGGACAGAGTGAGAGAGGGCAGAGTGAGAGAGGGCAGAGTGAGAGAGGGCAGAGTGAGAGAGGACAGAGCGAGAGAGGGCAGAGCGAGAGAGGACAGAGTGAGAGAGGGCAGGGTGAGAGAGGGCAGAGTGAGAGAGGACAGAGTGAGAGAGGACAGAGCGAGAGAGGGCAGAGTGAGAGAGGACAGAGCGAGAGAGGGCTGAGAGAGAGAGGGCAGAGCGAGAGAGGGCTGAGAGAGAGAGGGCTGAGAGAGAGAGGGCAGAGTGACACAGGACAGAGTGAGAGAGGACAGAGTGAGAGAAGGCAGAGTGAGAGAGGGCAGAGTGAGCGAGGACAGAGTGAGAGAGGACAGAGTGAGAGAGGACAGAGTGAGAGAGGGCAGAGTGAGAGAGGACAGAGTGACACAGGACAGAGTGAGAGAGGACAGAGTGAGAGAAGGCAGAGTGAGAGAGGGCAGAGTGAGCGAGGACAGAGTGAGAGAGGACAGAGTGAGAGAGGACAGAGTGAGAGAGGGCAGAGTGAGAGAGGACAGAGTGAGAGAGGACAGAGTGAGAGAGGGCAGAGTGAGAGAGGACAGAGTGAGAGAGGACAGAGTGAGAGAGGACAGAGTGATACAGGACAGAGTGAGAGAGGACAGAGTGAGAGAAGGCAGAGTGAGAGAGGACAGAGTGAGAGAGGACAGAGTGAGAGAGGACAGAGTGAGAGAGGGCAGAGTGAGAGAGGACAGAGTGAGAGAGGACAGAGTGAGAGAGGACAGAGTGAGAGAGGACAGAGTGAGAGAGGACAGAGTGAGAGAGGACAGAGTGAGAGAGGGCAGAGTGAGAGAGGAAAGAGTGAGAGAGGACAGAGTGAGAGAGGACAGAGTCAGAGAGGAAAGAGTGAGAGAGGACAGAGTGAGAGAGGACAGAGTGAGAGAGGGCAGAGTGAGAGAGGACAGAGTGAGAGAGGGCAGAGCGAGAGAGGACAGAGCGAGAGAGGACAGAGTGAGAGAGGGCAGAGAGATAGAGGGCAGAGTGAGAGAGGGCAGAGTGAGAGAGGGCAGAGCGAGAGAGGACAGAGCGAGAGAGGACAGAGTGAGAGAGGGCAGAGTGAGAGAGGGCAGAGTGAGAGAGGGCAGAGCGAGAGAGGGCAGAGAGAGAGAGGACAGAGTGAGAGAGGACAGAGTGAGAGAGGACAGAGTGAGAGAGGACAGACCGAGAGAGGGCAGAGTGAGAGAGGACAGATTGAGAGAGGACAGAGTGAGAGAGGACAGACCGAGAGAGGGCAGAGTGAGAGAGGACAGACCGAGAGAGGGCAGAGTGAGAGAGGACAGAGTGAGAGAGGACAGAGTGAGAGAGGACAGACCGAGAGAGGACAGAGTGAGAGAGGACAGAGTGAGAGAGGACAGAGTGAGAGAGGACAGACCGAGAGAGGACAGACCGAGAGAGGACAGACCGAGAGAGGGCAGAGTGAGAGAGGACAGAGTGAGAGAGGACAGAGTGAGAGAGGACAGACCGAGAGAGGGCAGAGTGAGAGAGGACAGACCGAGAGAGGGCAGAGTGAGAGAGGACAGACCGAGAGAGGACAGAGTGAGAGAGAACAGAGTGAGAGAGGGCAGAGTGAGAGAGGGCAGAGTGAGAGAGGGCAGAGTGAGAGAGGACAGAGTGAGAGAGGACAGAGTGAGAGAGGACAGAGTGAGAGAGGACAGACCGAGAGAGGACAGAGTGAGAGAGGACAGAGTGAGAGAGGGCAGAGTGAGAGAGGGCAGAGTGAGAGAGGACAGAGTGAGAGAGGACAGAGTGAGAGAGGGCAGAGTGAGAGAGGGCAGAGTGAGAGAGGGCAGAGTGAGAGAGGACAGAGCGAGAGAGGACAGAGCGAGAGAGGGCAGAGTGAGAGAGGACAGAGTGAGAGAGGACAGAGTGATACAGGACAGAGTGAGAGAGGACAGAGTGAGAGAGGGCAGAGTGAGAGAGGGCAGAGTGAGAGAGGACAGAGTGAGAGAGGACAGAGTGACACAGGACAGAGTGAGAGAGGACAGAGTGAGAGAGGACAGAGTGAGAGAGGACAGAGCGAGAGAGGACAGAGTGAGAGAGGGCAGAGCGAGAGAGGACAGAGTGAGAGAGGACAGAGTGAGAGAGGGCAGAGTGAGAGAGGGCAGAGAGAGAGAGGGCAGAGTGAGAGAGGGCAGAGCGAGAGAGGACAGAGTGAGAGAGGACAGAGTGAGAGAGGACAGAGTGATACAGGACAGAGTGAGAGAGGACAGAGTGAGAGAGGGCAGAGTGAGAGAGGACAGAGTGAGAGAGGACAGAGTGAGAGAGGACAGAGTGACACAGGACAGAGTGAGAGAGGACAGAGTGAGAGAGGACAGAGTGAGAGAGGGCAGAGCGAGAGAGGACAGAGTGAGAGAGGGCAGAGTGAGAGAGGGCAGAGCGAGAGAGGACAGAGTGAGAGAGGACAGAGTGAGAGAGGGCAGAGTGAGAGAGGGCAGAGAGAGAGAGGGCAGAGTGAGAGAGGGCAGAGTGAGAGAGGGCAGAGCGAGAGAGGACAGAGTGAGAGAGGACAGAGTGAGAGAGGGCAGAGTGAGAGAGGGCAGATCGAGAGAGGGCAGAGAGAGAGAGGACAGAGTGAGAGAGGACAGATTGAGAGAGGACAGAGTGAGAGAGGACAGACCGAGAGAGGACAGAGTGAGAGAGGACAGAGTGAGAGAGGACAGACCGAGAGAGGACAGAGTGAGAGAGGACAGAGTGAGAGAGGACAGACCGAGAGAGGGCAGAGTGAGAGAGGACAGACCGAGAGAGGGCAGAGTGAGAGAGGACAGAGTGAGAGAGGGCAGAGTGAGAGAGGACAGAGTGAGAGAGGACAGACCGAGAGAGGACAGAGTGAGAGAGGACAGAGTGAGAGAGGACAGACCGAGAGAGGGCAGAGTGAGAGAGGGCAGAGTGAGAGAGGGCAGAGTGAGAGGGGACAGACCGAGAGAGGACAGAGTGAGAGAGGACAGAGTGAGAGAGGACAGAGCGAGAGAGGACAGAGCGAGAGAGGACAGAGTGAGAGAGGGCAGAGCGAGAGAGGACAGAGTGAGAGAGGACAGAGTGAGAGAGGGCAGAGTGAGAGAGGGCAGAGAGAGAGAGGGCAGAGTGAGAGAGGGCAGAGCGAGAGAGGACAGAGTGAGAGAGGACAGAGTGAGAGAGGACAGAGTGATACAGGACAGAGTGAGAGAGGACAGAGTGAGAGAGGGCAGAGTGAGAGAGGGCAGAGTGAGAGAGGACAGAGTGAGAGAGGACAGAGTGACACAGGACAGAGTGAGAGAGGACAGAGTGAGAGAGGACAGAGTGAGAGAGGGCAGAGCGAGAGAGGACAGAGTGAGAGAGGGCAGAGCGAGAGAGGACAGAGTGAGAGAGGACAGAGTGAGAGAGGGCAGAGTGAGAGAGGGCAGAGAGAGAGAGGGCAGAGTGAGAGAGGGCAGAGTGAGAGAGGACAGAGCGAGAGAGGACAGAGTGAGAGAGGGCAGAGTGAGAGAGGGCAGAGTGAGAGAGGGCAGAGCGAGAGAGGGCAGAGCGAGAGAGGGCAGAGCGAGAGAGGGCAGAGAGAGAGAGGACAGAGTGAGAGAGGACAGAGTGAGAGAGGACAGAGTGAGAGAGGACAGAGTGAGAGAGGACAGACCGAGAGAGGACAGAGTGAGAGAGGACAGAGTGAGAGAGGACAGACCGAGAGAGGACAGAATGAGAGAGGACAGAGTGAGAGAGGACAGAGTGAGAGAGGACAGACCGAGAGAGGGCAGAGTGAGAGAGGACAGACCGAGAGAGGGCAGAGTGAGAGAGGACAGAACGAGAGAGGGCAGAGTGAGAGAGGACAGAGTGAGAGAGGACAGACCGAGAGAGGACAGAGTGAGAGAGGACAGAGTGAGAGAGGACAGACCGAGAGAGGACAGAATGAGAGAGGACAGAGTGAGAGAGGACAGACCGAGAGAGGACAGAGTGAGAGAGGGCAGAGTGAGAGAGGGCAGATCGAGAGAGGGCAGAGAGAGAGAGGACAGAGTGAGAGAGGACAGATTGAGAGAGGACAGAGTGAGAGAGGACAGACCGAGAGAGGACAGAGTGAGAGAGGACAGAGTGAGAGAGGACAGACCGAGAGAGGACAGAGTGAGAGAGGACAGAGTGAGAGAGGACAGACCGAGAGAGGGCAGAGTGAGAGAGGACAGACCGAGAGAGGGAAGAGTGAGAGAGGACAGAACGAGAGAGGGCAGAGTGAGAGAGGACAGAGTGAGAGAGGACAGACCGAGAGAGGACAGAGTGAGAGAGGACAGAGTGAGAGAGGACAGACCGAGAGAGGGCAGAGTGAGAGAGGGCAGAGTGAGAGAGGGCAGAGTGAGAGGGGACAGACCGAGAGAGGACAGAGTGAGAGAGGACAGAGTGAGAGAGGACAGAGCGAGAGAGGACAGAGCGAGAGAGGACAGAGTGAGAGAGGGCAGAGCGAGAGAGGACAGAGTGAGAGAGGACAGAGTGAGAGAGGGCAGAGTGAGAGAGGGCAGAGAGAGAGAGGGCAGAGTGAGAGAGGGCAGAGCGAGAGAGGACAGAGTGAGAGAGGACAGAGTGAGAGAGGACAGAGTGATACAGGACAGAGTGAGAGAGGACAGAGTGAGAGAGGGCAGAGTGAGAGAGGGCAGAGTGAGAGAGGACAGAGTGAGAGAGGACAGAGTGACACAGGACAGAGTGAGAGAGGACAGAGTGAGAGAGGACAGAGTGAGAGAGGGCAGAGCGAGAGAGGACAGAGTGAGAGAGGGCAGAGCGAGAGAGGACAGAGTGAGAGAGGACAGAGTGAGAGAGGGCAGAGTGAGAGAGGGCAGAGAGAGAGAGGGCAGAGTGAGAGAGGGCAGAGTGAGAGAGGACAGAGCGAGAGAGGACAGAGTGAGAGAGGGCAGAGTGAGAGAGGGCAGAGCGAGAGAGGGCAGAGCGAGAGAGGGCAGAGCGAGAGAGGGCAGAGAGAGAGAGGACAGAGTGAGAGAGGACAGAGTGAGAGAGGACAGAGTGAGAGAGGACAGAGTGAGAGAGGACAGACCGAGAGAGGACAGAGTGAGAGAGGACAGAGTGAGAGAGGACAGACCGAGAGAGGACAGAATGAGAGAGGACAGAGTGAGAGAGGACAGACCGAGAGAGGGCAGAGTGAGAGAGGACAGACCGAGAGAGGGCAGAGTGAGAGAGGACAGAACGAGAGAGGGCAGAGTGAGAGAGGACAGAGTGAGAGAGGACAGACCGAGAGAGGACAGAGTGAGAGAGGACAGAGTGAGAGAGGACAGACCGAGAGAGGGCAGAGTGAGAGAGGGCAGAGTGAGAGGGGACAGACCGAGAGAGGACAGAGTGAGAGAGGACAGAGTGAGAGAGGACAGAGTGAGAGAGGACAGACCGAGAGAGGACAGACCGAGAGAGGGCAGAGTGAGAGAGGACAGAGTGAGAGAGGGCAGAGTGAGAGAGGACAGAGCGAGAGAGGGCAGAGTGAGAGAGGACAGAGCGAGAGAGGGCAGAGTGAGAGAGGACAGAGTGACACAGGACAGAGTGAGAGAGGACAGAGTGAGAGAGGGCAGAGTGAGAGAGGGCTGAGTGAGAGAGGACAGAGTGAGAGAGGACAGAGTGAGAGAGGACAGAGTGACACAGGACAGAGTGAGAGAGGACAGAGTGAGAGAGGGCAGAGTGAGAGAGGGCAGAGTGAGAGAGGACAGAGTGAGAGAGGGCAGAGTGAGAGAGGGCAGAGTGAGAGAGGGCAGAGCGAGAGAGGACAGAGTGAGAGAGGGCAGAGTGAGAGAGGGCAGAGCGAGAGAGGGCAGAGCGAGAGAGGACAGAGCGAGAGAGGACAGAGTGAGAGAGGACAGAGTGAGAGAGGGCAGATTGAGAGAGGGCAGAGTGAGAGAGGGCAAAGTGAGAGAGGGCAGATCGAGAGAGGACAGAGCGAGAGAGGGCAGAGAGAGAGAGGACAGAGTGAGAGAGGGCAGAGTGAGAGAGGGCAGAGTGAGAGAGGGCAGAGTGAGAGAGGACAGAGCGAGAGAGGGCAGAGCGAGAGAGGACAGAGTGAGAGAGGGCAGGGTGAGAGAGGGCAGAGTGAGAGAGGACAGAGCGAGAGAGGACAGAGCGAGAGAGGGCTGAGAGAGAGAGGGCTGAGAGAGAGAGGGCTGAGAGAGAGAGGGCTGAGAGAGAGAGGGCAGAGTGACACAGGACAGAGTGAGAGAGGACAGAGTGAGAGAAGGCAGAGTGAGAGAGGGCAGAGTGAGCGAGGACAGAGTGAGAGAGGACAGAGTGAGAGAGGACAGAGTGAGAGAGGACAGAGTGAGAGAGGGCAGAGTGAGTGAGGACAGAGTGACACAGGACAGAGTGAGAGAGGACAGAGTGAGAGAAGGCAGAGTGAGAGAGGGCAGAGTGAGCGAGGACAGAGTGGGAGAGGACAGAGTGAGAGAGGACAGAGTGAGAGAGGGCAGAGTGAGAGAGGACAGAGTGAGAGAGGACAGAGTGAGAGAGGGCAGAGTGAGAGAGGACAGAGTGAGAGAGGACAGAGTGAGAGAGGACAGAGTGATACAGGACAGAGTGAGAGAGGACAGAGTGAGAGAAGGCAGAGTGAGAGAGGACAGAGTGAGAGAGGACAGAGTGAGAGAGGACAGAGTGAGAGAGGGCAGAGTGAGAGAGGACAGAGTGAGAGAGGACAGAGTGAGAGAGGACAGAGTGAGAGAGGACAGAGTGAGAGAGGACAGAGTGAGAGAGGACAGAGTGAGAGAGGGCAGAGTGAGAGAGGAAAGAGTGAGAGAGGACAGAGTGAGAGAGGACAGAGTCAGAGAGGAAAGAGTGAGAGAGGACAGAGTGAGAGAGGACAGAGTGAGAGAGGGCAGAGTGAGAGAGGACAGAGTGAGAGAGGGCAGAGCGAGAGAGTACAGAGCGAGAGAGGACAGAGTGAGAGAGGGCAGAGAGATAGAGGGCAGAGTGAGAGAGGGCAGAGTGAGAGAGGGCAGAGCGAGAGAGGACAGAGCGAGAGAGGACAGAGTGAGAGAGGGCAGAGTGAGAGAGGGCAGAGTGAGAGAGGGCAGAGCGAGAGAGGGCAGAGAGAGAGAGGACAGAGTGAGAGAGGACAGAGTGAGAGAGGACAGAGTGAGAGAGGACAGACCGAGAGAGGGCAGAGTGAGAGAGGACAGATTGAGAGAGGACAGAGTGAGAGAGGACAGACCGAGAGAGGGCAGAGTGAGAGAGGACAGACCGAGAGAGGGCAGAGTGAGAGAGGACAGAGTGAGAGAGGACAGAGTGAGAGAGGACAGACCGAGAGAGGACAGAGTGAGAGAGGACAGAGTGAGAGAGGACAGAGTGAGAGAGGACAGACCGAGAGAGGACAGACCGAGAGAGGACAGACCGAGAGAGGGCAGAGTGAGAGAGGACAGAGTGAGAGAGGACAGAGTGAGAGAGGACAGACCGAGAGAGGGCAGAGTGAGAGAGGACAGACCGAGAGAGGGCAGAGTGAGAGAGGACAGACCGAGAGAGGACAGAGTGAGAGAGAACAGAGTGAGAGAGGGCAGAGTGAGAGAGGGCAGAGTGAGAGAGGGCAGAGTGAGAGAGGACAGAGTGAGAGAGGACAGAGTGAGAGAGGACAGAGTGAGAGAGGACAGACCGAGAGAGGACAGAGTGAGAGAGGACAGAGTGAGAGAGGGCAGAGTGAGAGAGGGCAGAGTGAGAGAGGACAGAGTGAGAGAGGACAGAGTGAGAGAGGGCAGAGTGAGAGAGGGCAGAGTGAGAGAGGGCAGAGTGAGAGAGGACAGAGCGAGAGAGGACAGAGCGAGAGAGGGCAGAGTGAGAGAGGACAGAGTGAGAGAGGACAGAGTGATACAGGACAGAGTGAGAGAGGACAGAGTGAGAGAGGGCAGAGTGAGAGAGGGCAGAGTGAGAGAGGACAGAGTGAGAGAGGACAGAGTGACACAGGACAGAGTGAGAGAGGACAGAGTGAGAGAGGACAGAGTGAGAGAGGACAGAGTGAGAGAGGACAGAGCGAGAGAGGACAGAGTGAGAGAGGGCAGAGCGAGAGAGGACAGAGTGAGAGAGGACAGAGTGAGAGAGGGCAGAGTGAGAGAGGGCAGAGAGAGAGAGGGCAGAGTGAGAGAGGGCAGAGCGAGAGAGGACAGAGTGAGAGAGGACAGAGTGAGAGAGGACAGAGTGATACAGGACAGAGTGAGAGAGGACAGAGTGAGAGAGGGCAGAGTGAGAGAGGACAGAGTGAGAGAGGACAGAGTGAGAGAGGACAGAGTGACACAGGACAGAGTGAGAGAGGACAGAGTGAGAGAGGACAGAGTGAGAGAGGGCAGAGCGAGAGAGGACAGAGTGAGAGAGGGCAGAGTGAGAGAGGGCAGAGCGAGAGAGGACAGAGTGAGAGAGGACAGAGTGAGAGAGGGCAGAGTGAGAGAGGGCAGAGAGAGAGAGGGCAGAGTGAGAGAGGGCAGAGTGAGAGAGGGCAGAGCGAGAGAGGACAGAGTGAGAGAGGACAGAGTGAGAGAGGGCAGAGTGAGAGAGGGCAGATCGAGAGAGGGCAGAGAGAGAGAGGACAGAGTGAGAGAGGACAGATTGAGAGAGGACAGAGTGAGAGAGGACAGACCGAGAGAGGACAGAGTGAGAGAGGACAGAGTGAGAGAGGACAGACCGAGAGAGGACAGAGTGAGAGAGGACAGAGTGAGAGAGGACAGACCGAGAGAGGGCAGAGTGAGAGAGGACAGACCGAGAGAGGGCAGAGTGAGAGAGGACAGAACGAGAGAGGGCAGAGTGAGAGAGGACAGAGTGAGAGAGGACAGACCGAGAGAGGACAGAGTGAGAGAGGACAGAGTGAGAGAGGACAGACCGAGAGAGGGCAGAGTGAGAGAGGGCAGAGTGAGAGAGGGCAGAGTGAGAGGGGACAGACCGAGAGAGGACAGAGTGAGAGAGGACAGAGTGAGAGAGGACAGAGCGAGAGAGGACAGAGCGAGAGAGGACAGAGCGAGAGAGGACAGAGCGAGAGAGGACAGAGTGAGAGAGGACAGAGTGAGAGAGGGCAGAGTGAGAGAGGACAGACCGAGAGAGGGCAGAGTGAGAGAGGGCAGAGTGAGAGAGGGCAGAGTGAGAGGGGACAGACCGAGAGAGGACAGAGTGAGAGAGGACAGAGTGAGAGAGGACAGAGCGAGAGAGGACAGAGCGAGAGAGGACAGAGTGAGAGAGGACAGAGTGAGAGAGGGCAGAGTGAGAGAGGGCAGAGAGAGAGAGGGCAGAGTGAGAGAGGGCAGAGCGAGAGAGGACAGAGTGAGAGAGGACAGAGTGAGAGAGGACAGAGTGATACAGGACAGAGTGAGAGAGGACAGAGTGAGAGAGGGCAGAGTGAGAGAGGGCAGAGTGAGAGAGGACAGAGTGAGAGAGGACAGAGTGACACAGGACAGAGTGAGAGAGGACAGAGTGAGAGAGGACAGAGTGAGAGAGGGCAGAGCGAGAGAGGACAGAGTGAGAGAGGGCAGAGCGAGAGAGGACAGAGTGAGAGAGGACAGAGTGAGAGAGGGCAGAGTGAGAGAGGGCAGAGAGAGAGAGGGCAGAGTGAGAGAGGGCAGAGTGAGAGAGGACAGAGCGAGAGAGGACAGAGTGAGAGAGGGCAGAGTGAGAGAGGGCAGAGTGAGAGAGGGCAGAGCGAGAGAGGGCAGAGCGAGAGAGGGCAGAGCGAGAGAGGGCAGAGAGAGAGAGGACAGAGTGAGAGAGGACAGAGTGAGAGAGGACAGAGTGAGAGAGGACAGAGTGAGAGAGGACAGACCGAGAGAGGACAGAGTGAGAGAGGACAGAGTGAGAGAGGACAGACCGAGAGAGGACAGAATGAGAGAGGACAGAGTGAGAGAGGACAGAGTGAGAGAGGACAGACCGAGAGAGGGCAGAGTGAGAGAGGACAGACCGAGAGAGGGCAGAGTGAGAGAGGACAGAACGAGAGAGGGCAGAGTGAGAGAGGACAGAGTGAGAGAGGACAGACCGAGAGAGGACAGAGTGAGAGAGGACAGAGTGAGAGAGGACAGACCGAGAGAGGACAGAATGAGAGAGGACAGAGTGAGAGAGGACAGACCGAGAGAGGACAGAGTGAGAGAGGGCAGAGTGAGAGAGGGCAGATCGAGAGAGGGCAGAGAGAGAGAGGACAGAGTGAGAGAGGGCAGAGTGAGAGAGGGCAGAGAGAGAGAGGGCAGAGTGAGAGAGGACAGAGTGAGAGAGGACAGAGTGAGAGAGGGCAGAGAGAGAGAGGGCAGAGTGAGAGAGGGCAGAGCGAGAGAGGACAGAGTGAGAGAGGGCAGAGTGAGAGAGGGCAGAGGGAGAGAGGACAGAGTGAGAGAGGACAGAGTGAGAGAGGGCAGAGTGACACAGGACAGAGTGAGAGAGGACAGAGTGAGAGAGGGCAGAGTGACACAGGACAGAGTGAGAGAGGGCAGAGTGACACAGGACAGAGTGAGAGAGGGCAGAGTGAGAGAGGACAGAGTGAGAGAGGGCAGAGTGAGAGAGGACAGAGTGAGAGAGGACAGAGTGAGAGAGGGCAGAGTGAGAGAGGGCAGAGTGAGAGAGGGCAGAGAGAGAGAGGGCAGAGTGACACAGGACAGAGTGAGGGAGGACAGAGTGAGAGAGGGCAGAGTGAGAGAGGACAAAGTGACAGAGGACAGAGTGAGAGAGGGCAGAGAGAGAGAGGACAGAGTGAGAGAGGGCAGAGTGAGAGAGGGCAGAGTGAGAGAGGGCCGAGAGAGAGAGGACAGAGTGAGAGAGGGCAGAGTGAGAGAGGGCAGAGTGAGAGAGGACAGAGTGAGAGAGGACAGAGTGAGAGAGGGCAGAGTGACACAGGACAGAGTGAGAGAGGGCAGAGTGAGAGAGGGCAGAGAGAGAGAGGAGAGTGAGAGAGGGCAGAGTGAGAGAGGGCAGAGTGAGAGAGGGCAAAGAGAGAGAGGGCAGAGTGAGAGAGGGCAGAGTGAGAGAGGGCAGAGTGAGAGAGGGCAGAGTGACACAGGGCAGAGTGAGAGAGGGCAGAGAGAGAGAGGACAGAGTGAGAGAGGGCAGAGTGAGAGAGGGCAGAGTGAGAGAGGGCAGAGTGAGAGAGGGCAGAGTGACACAGGACAGAGTGAGAGAGGGCAGAGTGAGAGAGGACAGAGTGAGAGAGGACAGAGTGAGAGAGGGCAGAGTGACACAGGACAGAGTGAGAGAGGGCAGAGTGAGAGAGGGCAGAGTGAGAGAGGGCAGTGTGAGAGAGGGCAAAGAGAGAGAGGGCAGAGTGAGAGAGGGCAGAGTGACATAGGACAGAGTGAGAGAGGGGAGAGTGACACAGGACAGAGTGAGAGAGGGCAGAGTGAGAGAGGGCAGAGAGAGAGAGGGCAGAGTGAGAGAGGGCAGAGTGAGAGAGGGCAGAGTGACACAGGGCAGAGTGAGAGAGGGCAGAGTGAGAGAGGGCAGAGTGAGAGAGGACAGAGTGAGAGAGGGCAGAGTGAGAGAGGGCAGAGAGAGAGAGGACAGAGTGAGAGAGGGCAGAGTGAGAGAGGGCAGAGTGAGAGAGGGCAGAGTGAGAGAGGGCAGAGTGAGAGAGGGCAGAGTGACACAGGACAGAGTGAGAGAGGGCAGAGTGAGAGAGGGCAGAGTGAGAGAGGACAGAGTGAGAGAGGACAGAGTGAGAGAGGGCAGAGTGACACAGGACAGAGTGAGAGAGGGCAGAGTGATAGAGGGCAGAGTGAGAGAGGGCAGAGTGAGAGAGGGCAAAGAGAGAGAGGGCAGAGTGAGAGAGGGCAGAGTGACATAGGACAGAGTGAGAGAGGGCAGAGTGACACAGGACAGAGTGAGAGAGGACAGAGTGAGAGAGGGCAGAGCGAGAGAGGGCAGAGTGACACAGGACACAGTGAGAGAGGGCAGAGTGAGAGAGGGCAGAGCGAGAGAGGACAGAGTGAGAGAGGACAGAGTGACACAGGACAGAGTGAGAGAGGACAGAGTGAGAGAGGGCAGAGCGAGAGAGGGCAGAGTGACACAGGACAGAGTGAGAGAGGGCAGAGTGAGAGAGGACAGAGTGACACAGGACAGAGTGAGAGAGGGCAGAGTGACACAGGACAGAGCGAGAGAGGACAGAGTGAGGGAGGGCAGAGCGAGAGAGGACAGAGTGAGAGAGGGCAGAGCGAGAGAGGACAGAGTGAGAGAGGACAGAGTGAGAGAGGACAGAGTGAGAGAGGGCAGAGTGAGAGAGGGCAGAGTGAGAGAGGGCAGAGTTAGAGAGGGCAGAGAGAGAGAGGACAGAGTGAGAGAGGGCAGAGTGAGAGAGGGCAGAGTGAGAGAGGGCAGAGTGAGAGAGGGCAGAGTGAGAGAGGGCAGAGTGACACAGGACAGAGTGAGAGAGGGCAGAGTGAGAGAGGACAGAGTGAGAGAGGGCAGAGTGACACAGGACAGAGTGAGAGAGGGCAGAGTGAGAGAGGGCAGAGAGAGAGAGGACAGAGTGAGAGAGGGCAGAGTGAGAGAGGGCAGAGAGAGAGAGGGCAGAGTGAGAGAGGGCAGAGTGTCACAGGACAGAGTGAGAGAGGGCAGAGTGACACAGGACAGAGCGAGAGAGGACAGAGTGAGAGAGGGCAGATCGAGAGAGGACAGAGCGAGAGAGGGCAGAGAGAGAGAGGACAGAGTGAGAGAGGGCAGAGTGAGAGAGGGCAGAGTGAGAGAGGACAGAGTGAGAGAGGGCAGAGTGAGAGAGGACAGAGTGAGAGAGGACAGAGTGAGAGAGGACAGAGTGAGAGAGGGCAGAGTGAGAGAGGACAGAGTGAGAGAGGACAGAGTGAGAGAGGACAGAGTGAGAGAGGACAGAGTGAGAGAGGGCAGAGCGAGAGAGGACAGAGTGAGAGAGGGCAGAGAGAGAGAGGACAGAGTGAGAGAGGGCAGAGTGAGAGAGGGCAGAGTGAGAGAGGGCAGAGCGAGAGAGGACAGAGTGAGAGAGGGCAGAGTGAGAGAGGGCAGAGCGAGAGAGGGCAGAGCGAGAGAGGACAGAGCGAGAGAGGACAGAGTGAGAGAGGACAGAGTGAGAGAGGGCAGATTGAGAGAGGGCAGAGTGAGAGAGGGCAAAGTGAGAGAGGGCAGATCGAGAGAGGACAGAGCGAGAGAGGGCAGAGAGAGAGAGGACAGAGTGAGAGAGGGCAGAGTGAGAGAGGGCAGAGTGAGAGAGGGCAGAGTGAGAGAGGACAGAGCGAGAGAGGGCAGAGCGAGAGAGGACAGAGTGAGAGAGGGCAGGGTGAGAGAGGGCAGAGTGAGAGAGGACAGAGTGAGAGAGGACAGAGCGAGAGAGGGCAGAGTGAGAGAGGACAGAGCGAGAGAGGGCTGAGAGAGAGAGGGCTGAGAGAGAGAGGGCAGAGCGAGAGAGGGCTGAGAGAGAGAGGGCTGAGAGAGAGAGGGCAGAGTGACACAGGACAGAGTGAGAGAGGACAGAGTGAGAGAAGGCAGAGTGAGAGAGGGCAGAGTGAGCGAGGACAGAGTGAGAGAGGACAGAGTGAGAGAGGACAGAGTGAGAGAGGGCAGAGTGAGAGAGGACAGAGTGACACAGGACAGAGTGAGAGAGGACAGAGTGAGAGAAGGCAGAGTGAGAGAGGGCAGAGTGAGCGAGGACAGAGTGAGAGAGGACAGAGTGAGAGAGGACAGAGTGAGAGAGGGCAGAGTGAGAGAGGACAGAGTGAGAGAGGACAGAGTGAGAGAGGGCAGAGTGAGAGAGGACAGAGTGAGAGAGGACAGAGTGAGAGAGGACAGAGTGATACAGGACAGAGTGAGAGAGGACAGAGTGAGAGAAGGCAGAGTGAGAGAGGACAGAGTGAGAGAGGACAGAGTGAGAGAGGACAGAGTGAGAGAGGGCAGAGTGAGAGAGGACAGAGTGAGAGAGGACAGAGTGAGAGAGGACAGAGTGAGAGAGGACAGAGTGAGAGAGGACAGAGTGAGAGAGGGCAGAGTGAGAGAGGAAAGAGTGAGAGAGGACAGAGTGAGAGAGGACAGAGTCAGAGAGGAAAGAGTGAGAGAGGACAGAGTGAGAGAGGACAGAGTGAGAGAGGGCAGAGTGAGAGAGGACAGAGTGAGAGAGGGCAGAGCGAGAGAGGACAGAGCGAGAGAGGACAGAGTGAGAGAGGGCAGAGAGATAGAGGGCAGAGTGAGAGAGGGCAGAGTGAGAGAGGGCAGAGCGAGAGAGGACAGAGCGAGAGAGGACAGAGTGAGAGAGGGCAGAGTGAGAGAGGGCAGAGTGAGAGAGGGCAGAGCGAGAGAGGGCAGAGAGAGAGAGGACAGAGTGAGAGAGGACAGAGTGAGAGAGGACAGAGTGAGAGAGGACAGACCGAGAGAGGGCAGAGTGAGAGAGGACAGATTGAGAGAGGACAGAGTGAGAGAGGACAGACCGAGAGAGGGCAGAGTGAGAGAGGACAGACCGAGAGAGGGCAGAGTGAGAGAGGACAGAGTGAGAGAGGACAGAGTGAGAGAGGACAGACCGAGAGAGGACAGAGTGAGAGAGGACAGAGTGAGAGAGGACAGAGTGAGAGAGGACAGACCGAGAGAGGACAGACCGAGAGAGGACAGACCGAGAGAGGGCAGAGTGAGAGAGGACAGAGTGAGAGAGGACAGAGTGAGAGAGGACAGACCGAGAGAGGGCAGAGTGAGAGAGGACAGACCGAGAGAGGGCAGAGTGAGAGAGGACAGACCGAGAGAGGACAGAGTGAGAGAGAACAGAGTGAGAGAGGGCAGAGTGAGAGAGGGCAGAGTGAGAGAGGGCAGAGTGAGAGAGGACAGAGTGAGAGAGGACAGAGTGAGAGAGGACAGAGTGAGAGAGGACAGACCGAGAGAGGACAGAGTGAGAGAGGACAGAGTGAGAGAGGGCAGAGTGAGAGAGGGCAGAGTGAGAGAGGACAGAGTGAGAGAGGACAGAGTGAGAGAGGGCAGAGTGAGAGAGGGCAGAGTGAGAGAGGGCAGAGTGAGAGAGGACAGAGCGAGAGAGGACAGAGCGAGAGAGGGCAGAGTGAGAGAGGACAGAGTGAGAGAGGACAGAGTGATACAGGACAGAGTGAGAGAGGACAGAGTGAGAGAGGGCAGAGTGAGAGAGGGCAGAGTGAGAGAGGACAGAGTGAGAGAGGACAGAGTGACACAGGACAGAGTGAGAGAGGACAGAGTGAGAGAGGACAGAGTGAGAGAGGACAGAGCGAGAGAGGACAGAGTGAGAGAGGGCAGAGCGAGAGAGGACAGAGTGAGAGAGGACAGAGTGAGAGAGGGCAGAGTGAGAGAGGGCAGAGAGAGAGAGGGCAGAGTGAGAGAGGGCAGAGCGAGAGAGGACAGAGTGAGAGAGGACAGAGTGAGAGAGGACAGAGTGATACAGGACAGAGTGAGAGAGGACAGAGTGAGAGAGGGCAGAGTGAGAGAGGACAGAGTGAGAGAGGACAGAGTGAGAGAGGACAGAGTGACACAGGACAGAGTGAGAGAGGACAGAGTGAGAGAGGACAGAGTGAGAGAGGGCAGAGCGAGAGAGGACAGAGTGAGAGAGGGCAGAGTGAGAGAGGGCAGAGCGAGAGAGGACAGAGTGAGAGAGGACAGAGTGAGAGAGGGCAGAGTGAGAGAGGGCAGAGAGAGAGAGGGCAGAGTGAGAGAGGGCAGAGTGAGAGAGGGCAGAGCGAGAGAGGACAGAGTGAGAGAGGACAGAGTGAGAGAGGGCAGAGTGAGAGAGGGCAGATCGAGAGAGGGCAGAGAGAGAGAGGACAGAGTGAGAGAGGACAGATTGAGAGAGGACAGAGTGAGAGAGGACAGACCGAGAGAGGACAGAGTGAGAGAGGACAGAGTGAGAGAGGACAGACCGAGAGAGGACAGAGTGAGAGAGGACAGAGTGAGAGAGGACAGACCGAGAGAGGGCAGAGTGAGAGAGGACAGACCGAGAGAGGGCAGAGTGAGAGAGGACAGAACGAGAGAGGGCAGAGTGAGAGAGGACAGAGTGAGAGAGGACAGACCGAGAGAGGACAGAGTGAGAGAGGACAGAGTGAGAGAGGACAGACCGAGAGAGGGCAGAGTGAGAGAGGGCAGAGTGAGAGAGGGCAGAGTGAGAGGGGACAGACCGAGAGAGGACAGAGTGAGAGAGGACAGAGTGAGAGAGGACAGAGCGAGAGAGGACAGAGCGAGAGAGGACAGAGTGAGAGAGGGCAGAGCGAGAGAGGACAGAGTGAGAGAGGACAGAGTGAGAGAGGGCAGAGTGAGAGAGGGCAGAGAGAGAGAGGGCAGAGTGAGAGAGGGCAGAGCGAGAGAGGACAGAGTGAGAGAGGACAGAGTGAGAGAGGACAGAGTGATACAGGACAGAGTGAGAGAGGACAGAGTGAGAGAGGGCAGAGTGAGAGAGGGCAGAGTGAGAGAGGACAGAGTGAGAGAGGACAGAGTGACACAGGACAGAGTGAGAGAGGACAGAGTGAGAGAGGACAGAGTGAGAGAGGGCAGAGCGAGAGAGGACAGAGTGAGAGAGGGCAGAGCGAGAGAGGACAGAGTGAGAGAGGACAGAGTGAGAGAGGGCAGAGTGAGAGAGGGCAGAGAGAGAGAGGGCAGAGTGAGAGAGGGCAGAGTGAGAGAGGACAGAGCGAGAGAGGACAGAGTGAGAGAGGGCAGAGTGAGAGAGGGCAGAGTGAGAGAGGGCAGAGCGAGAGAGGGCAGAGCGAGAGAGGGCAGAGCGAGAGAGGGCAGAGAGAGAGAGGACAGAGTGAGAGAGGACAGAGTGAGAGAGGACAGAGTGAGAGAGGACAGAGTGAGAGAGGACAGACCGAGAGAGGACAGAGTGAGAGAGGACAGAGTGAGAGAGGACAGACCGAGAGAGGACAGAATGAGAGAGGACAGAGTGAGAGAGGACAGAGTGAGAGAGGACAGACCGAGAGAGGGCAGAGTGAGAGAGGACAGACCGAGAGAGGGCAGAGTGAGAGAGGACAGAACGAGAGAGGGCAGAGTGAGAGAGGACAGAGTGAGAGAGGACAGACCGAGAGAGGACAGAGTGAGAGAGGACAGAGTGAGAGAGGACAGACCGAGAGAGGACAGAATGAGAGAGGACAGAGTGAGAGAGGACAGACCGAGAGAGGACAGAGTGAGAGAGGGCAGAGTGAGAGAGGGCAGATCGAGAGAGGGCAGAGAGAGAGAGGACAGAGTGAGAGAGGACAGATTGAGAGAGGACAGAGTGAGAGAGGACAGACCGAGAGAGGACAGAGTGAGAGAGGACAGAGTGAGAGAGGACAGACCGAGAGAGGACAGAGTGAGAGAGGACAGAGTGAGAGAGGACAGACCGAGAGAGGGCAGAGTGAGAGAGGACAGACCGAGAGAGGGAAGAGTGAGAGAGGACAGAACGAGAGAGGGCAGAGTGAGAGAGGACAGAGTGAGAGAGGACAGACCGAGAGAGGACAGAGTGAGAGAGGACAGAGTGAGAGAGGACAGACCGAGAGAGGGCAGAGTGAGAGAGGGCAGAGTGAGAGAGGGCAGAGTGAGAGGGGACAGACCGAGAGAGGACAGAGTGAGAGAGGACAGAGTGAGAGAGGACAGAGCGAGAGAGGACAGAGCGAGAGAGGACAGAGTGAGAGAGGGCAGAGCGAGAGAGGACAGAGTGAGAGAGGACAGAGTGAGAGAGGGCAGAGTGAGAGAGGGCAGAGAGAGAGAGGGCAGAGTGAGAGAGGGCAGAGCGAGAGAGGACAGAGTGAGAGAGGACAGAGTGAGAGAGGACAGAGTGATACAGGACAGAGTGAGAGAGGACAGAGTGAGAGAGGGCAGAGTGAGAGAGGGCAGAGTGAGAGAGGACAGAGTGAGAGAGGACAGAGTGACACAGGACAGAGTGAGAGAGGACAGAGTGAGAGAGGACAGAGTGAGAGAGGGCAGAGCGAGAGAGGACAGAGTGAGAGAGGGCAGAGCGAGAGAGGACAGAGTGAGAGAGGACAGAGTGAGAGAGGGCAGAGTGAGAGAGGGCAGAGAGAGAGAGGGCAGAGTGAGAGAGGGCAGAGTGAGAGAGGACAGAGCGAGAGAGGACAGAGTGAGAGAGGGCAGAGTGAGAGAGGGCAGAGCGAGAGAGGGCAGAGCGAGAGAGGGCAGAGCGAGAGAGGGCAGAGAGAGAGAGGACAGAGTGAGAGAGGACAGAGTGAGAGAGGACAGAGTGAGAGAGGACAGAGTGAGAGAGGACAGACCGAGAGAGGACAGAGTGAGAGAGGACAGAGTGAGAGAGGACAGACCGAGAGAGGACAGAATGAGAGAGGACAGAGTGAGAGAGGACAGACCGAGAGAGGGCAGAGTGAGAGAGGACAGACCGAGAGAGGGCAGAGTGAGAGAGGACAGAACGAGAGAGGGCAGAGTGAGAGAGGACAGAGTGAGAGAGGACAGACCGAGAGAGGACAGAGTGAGAGAGGACAGAGTGAGAGAGGACAGACCGAGAGAGGGCAGAGTGAGAGAGGGCAGAGTGAGAGGGGACAGACCGAGAGAGGACAGAGTGAGAGAGGACAGAGTGAGAGAGGACAGAGTGAGAGAGGACAGACCGAGAGAGGACAGACCGAGAGAGGGCAGAGTGAGAGAGGACAGAGTGAGAGAGGGCAGAGTGAGAGAGGACAGAGCGAGAGAGGGCAGAGTGAGAGAGGACAGAGCGAGAGAGGGCAGAGTGAGAGAGGACAGAGTGACACAGGACAGAGTGAGAGAGGACAGAGTGAGAGAGGGCAGAGTGAGAGAGGGCTGAGTGAGAGAGGACAGAGTGAGAGAGGACAGAGTGAGAGAGGACAGAGTGACACAGGACAGAGTGAGAGAGGACAGAGTGAGAGAGGGCAGAGTGAGAGAGGGCAGAGTGAGAGAGGACAGAGTGAGAGAGGGCAGAGTGAGAGAGGGCAGAGTGAGAGAGGGCAGAGCGAGAGAGGACAGAGTGAGAGAGGGCAGAGTGAGAGAGGGCAGAGCGAGAGAGGGCAGAGCGAGAGAGGACAGAGCGAGAGAGGACAGAGTGAGAGAGGACAGAGTGAGAGAGGGCAGATTGAGAGAGGGCAGAGTGAGAGAGGGCAAAGTGAGAGAGGGCAGATCGAGAGAGGACAGAGCGAGAGAGGGCAGAGAGAGAGAGGACAGAGTGAGAGAGGGCAGAGTGAGAGAGGGCAGAGTGAGAGAGGGCAGAGTGAGAGAGGACAGAGCGAGAGAGGGCAGAGCGAGAGAGGACAGAGTGAGAGAGGGCAGGGTGAGAGAGGGCAGAGTGAGAGAGGACAGAGCGAGAGAGGACAGAGCGAGAGAGGGCTGAGAGAGAGAGGGCTGAGAGAGAGAGGGCTGAGAGAGAGAGGGCTGAGAGAGAGAGGGCAGAGTGACACAGGACAGAGTGAGAGAGGACAGAGTGAGAGAAGGCAGAGTGAGAGAGGGCAGAGTGAGCGAGGACAGAGTGAGAGAGGACAGAGTGAGAGAGGACAGAGTGAGAGAGGACAGAGTGAGAGAGGGCAGAGTGAGTGAGGACAGAGTGACACAGGACAGAGTGAGAGAGGACAGAGTGAGAGAAGGCAGAGTGAGAGAGGGCAGAGTGAGCGAGGACAGAGTGGGAGAGGACAGAGTGAGAGAGGACAGAGTGAGAGAGGGCAGAGTGAGAGAGGACAGAGTGAGAGAGGACAGAGTGAGAGAGGGCAGAGTGAGAGAGGACAGAGTGAGAGAGGACAGAGTGAGAGAGGACAGAGTGATACAGGACAGAGTGAGAGAGGACAGAGTGAGAGAAGGCAGAGTGAGAGAGGACAGAGTGAGAGAGGACAGAGTGAGAGAGGACAGAGTGAGAGAGGGCAGAGTGAGAGAGGACAGAGTGAGAGAGGACAGAGTGAGAGAGGACAGAGTGAGAGAGGACAGAGTGAGAGAGGACAGAGTGAGAGAGGACAGAGTGAGAGAGGGCAGAGTGAGAGAGGAAAGAGTGAGAGAGGACAGAGTGAGAGAGGACAGAGTCAGAGAGGAAAGAGTGAGAGAGGACAGAGTGAGAGAGGACAGAGTGAGAGAGGGCAGAGTGAGAGAGGACAGAGTGAGAGAGGGCAGAGCGAGAGAGTACAGAGCGAGAGAGGACAGAGTGAGAGAGGGCAGAGAGATAGAGGGCAGAGTGAGAGAGGGCAGAGTGAGAGAGGGCAGAGCGAGAGAGGACAGAGCGAGAGAGGACAGAGTGAGAGAGGGCAGAGTGAGAGAGGGCAGAGTGAGAGAGGGCAGAGCGAGAGAGGGCAGAGAGAGAGAGGACAGAGTGAGAGAGGACAGAGTGAGAGAGGACAGAGTGAGAGAGGACAGACCGAGAGAGGGCAGAGTGAGAGAGGACAGATTGAGAGAGGACAGAGTGAGAGAGGACAGACCGAGAGAGGGCAGAGTGAGAGAGGACAGACCGAGAGAGGGCAGAGTGAGAGAGGACAGAGTGAGAGAGGACAGAGTGAGAGAGGACAGACCGAGAGAGGACAGAGTGAGAGAGGACAGAGTGAGAGAGGACAGAGTGAGAGAGGACAGACCGAGAGAGGACAGACCGAGAGAGGACAGACCGAGAGAGGGCAGAGTGAGAGAGGACAGAGTGAGAGAGGACAGAGTGAGAGAGGACAGACCGAGAGAGGGCAGAGTGAGAGAGGACAGACCGAGAGAGGGCAGAGTGAGAGAGGACAGACCGAGAGAGGACAGAGTGAGAGAGAACAGAGTGAGAGAGGGCAGAGTGAGAGAGGGCAGAGTGAGAGAGGGCAGAGTGAGAGAGGACAGAGTGAGAGAGGACAGAGTGAGAGAGGACAGAGTGAGAGAGGACAGACCGAGAGAGGACAGAGTGAGAGAGGACAGAGTGAGAGAGGGCAGAGTGAGAGAGGGCAGAGTGAGAGAGGACAGAGTGAGAGAGGACAGAGTGAGAGAGGGCAGAGTGAGAGAGGGCAGAGTGAGAGAGGGCAGAGTGAGAGAGGACAGAGCGAGAGAGGACAGAGCGAGAGAGGGCAGAGTGAGAGAGGACAGAGTGAGAGAGGACAGAGTGATACAGGACAGAGTGAGAGAGGACAGAGTGAGAGAGGGCAGAGTGAGAGAGGGCAGAGTGAGAGAGGACAGAGTGAGAGAGGACAGAGTGACACAGGACAGAGTGAGAGAGGACAGAGTGAGAGAGGACAGAGTGAGAGAGGACAGAGTGAGAGAGGACAGAGCGAGAGAGGACAGAGTGAGAGAGGGCAGAGCGAGAGAGGACAGAGTGAGAGAGGACAGAGTGAGAGAGGGCAGAGTGAGAGAGGGCAGAGAGAGAGAGGGCAGAGTGAGAGAGGGCAGAGCGAGAGAGGACAGAGTGAGAGAGGACAGAGTGAGAGAGGACAGAGTGATACAGGACAGAGTGAGAGAGGACAGAGTGAGAGAGGGCAGAGTGAGAGAGGACAGAGTGAGAGAGGACAGAGTGAGAGAGGACAGAGTGACACAGGACAGAGTGAGAGAGGACAGAGTGAGAGAGGACAGAGTGAGAGAGGGCAGAGCGAGAGAGGACAGAGTGAGAGAGGGCAGAGTGAGAGAGGGCAGAGCGAGAGAGGACAGAGTGAGAGAGGACAGAGTGAGAGAGGGCAGAGTGAGAGAGGGCAGAGAGAGAGAGGGCAGAGTGAGAGAGGGCAGAGTGAGAGAGGGCAGAGCGAGAGAGGACAGAGTGAGAGAGGACAGAGTGAGAGAGGGCAGAGTGAGAGAGGGCAGATCGAGAGAGGGCAGAGAGAGAGAGGACAGAGTGAGAGAGGACAGATTGAGAGAGGACAGAGTGAGAGAGGACAGACCGAGAGAGGACAGAGTGAGAGAGGACAGAGTGAGAGAGGACAGACCGAGAGAGGACAGAGTGAGAGAGGACAGAGTGAGAGAGGACAGACCGAGAGAGGGCAGAGTGAGAGAGGGCAGAGTGAGAGAGGGCAGAGTGAGAGGGGACAGACCGAGAGAGGACAGAGTGAGAGAGGACAGAGTGAGAGAGGACAGAGCGAGAGAGGACAGAGCGAGAGAGGACAGAGTGAGAGAGGGCAGAGCGAGAGAGGACAGAGTGAGAGAGGACAGAGTGAGAGAGGGCAGAGTGAGAGAGGGCAGAGAGAGAGAGGGCAGAGTGAGAGAGGGCAGAGCGAGAGAGGACAGAGTGAGAGAGGACAGAGTGAGAGAGGACAGAGTGATACAGGACAGAGTGAGAGAGGACAGAGTGAGAGAGGGCAGAGTGAGAGAGGGCAGAGTGAGAGAGGACAGAGTGAGAGAGGACAGAGTGACACAGGACAGAGTGAGAGAGGACAGAGTGAGAGAGGACAGAGTGAGAGAGGGCAGAGCGAGAGAGGACAGAGTGAGAGAGGGCAGAGCGAGAGAGGACAGAGTGAGAGAGGACAGAGTGAGAGAGGGCAGAGTGAGAGAGGGCAGAGAGAGAGAGGGCAGAGTGAGAGAGGGCAGAGTGAGAGAGGACAGAGCGAGAGAGGACAGAGTGAGAGAGGGCAGAGTGAGAGAGGGCAGAGTGAGAGAGGGCAGAGCGAGAGAGGGCAGAGCGAGAGAGGGCAGAGCGAGAGAGGGCAGAGAGAGAGAGGACAGAGTGAGAGAGGACAGAGTGAGAGAGGACAGAGTGAGAGAGGACAGAGTGAGAGAGGACAGACCGAGAGAGGACAGAGTGAGAGAGGACAGAGTGAGAGAGGACAGACCGAGAGAGGACAGAATGAGAGAGGACAGAGTGAGAGAGGACAGAGTGAGAGAGGACAGACCGAGAGAGGGCAGAGTGAGAGAGGACAGACCGAGAGAGGGCAGAGTGAGAGAGGACAGAACGAGAGAGGGCAGAGTGAGAGAGGACAGAGTGAGAGAGGACAGACCGAGAGAGGACAGAGTGAGAGAGGACAGAGTGAGAGAGGACAGACCGAGAGAGGACAGAATGAGAGAGGACAGAGTGAGAGAGGACAGACCGAGAGAGGACAGAGTGAGAGAGGGCAGAGTGAGAGAGGGCAGATCGAGAGAGGGCAGAGAGAGAGAGGACAGAGTGAGAGAGGACAGATTGAGAGAGGACAGAGTGAGAGAGGACAGACCGAGAGAGGACAGAGTGAGAGAGGACAGAGTGAGAGAGGACAGACCGAGAGAGGACAGAGTGAGAGAGGACAGAGTGAGAGAGGACAGACCGAGAGAGGGCAGAGTGAGAGAGGACAGACCGAGAGAGGGCAGAGTGAGAGAGGACAGAACGAGAGAGGGCAGAGTGAGAGAGGACAGAGTGAGAGAGGACAGACCGAGAGAGGACAGAGTGAGAGAGGACAGAGTGAGAGAGGACAGACCGAGAGAGGGCAGAGTGAGAGAGGGCAGAGTGAGAGAGGGCAGAGTGAGAGGGGACAGACCGAGAGAGGACAGAGTGAGAGAGGACAGAGTGAGAGAGGACAGAGCGAGAGAGGACAGAGCGAGAGAGGACAGAGTGAGAGAGGGCAGAGCGAGAGAGGACAGAGTGAGAGAGGACAGAGTGAGAGAGGGCAGAGTGAGAGAGGGCAGAGAGAGAGAGGGCAGAGTGAGAGAGGGCAGAGCGAGAGAGGACAGAGTGAGAGAGGACAGAGTGAGAGAGGACAGAGTGATACAGGACAGAGTGAGAGAGGACAGAGTGAGAGAGGGCAGAGTGAGAGAGGGCAGAGTGAGAGAGGACAGAGTGAGAGAGGACAGAGTGACACAGGACAGAGTGAGAGAGGACAGAGTGAGAGAGGACAGAGTGAGAGAGGGCAGAGCGAGAGAGGACAGAGTGAGAGAGGGCAGAGCGAGAGAGGACAGAGTGAGAGAGGACAGAGTGAGAGAGGGCAGAGTGAGAGAGGGCAGAGAGAGAGAGGGCAGAGTGAGAGAGGGCAGAGTGAGAGAGGACAGAGCGAGAGAGGACAGAGTGAGAGAGGGCAGAGTGAGAGAGGGCAGAGCGAGAGAGGGCAGAGCGAGAGAGGGCAGAGCGAGAGAGGGCAGAGAGAGAGAGGACAGAGTGAGAGAGGACAGAGTGAGAGAGGACAGAGTGAGAGAGGACAGAGTGAGAGAGGACAGACCGAGAGAGGACAGAGTGAGAGAGGACAGAGTGAGAGAGGACAGACCGAGAGAGGACAGAATGAGAGAGGACAGAGTGAGAGAGGACAGACCGAGAGAGGGCAGAGTGAGAGAGGACAGACCGAGAGAGGGCAGAGTGAGAGAGGACAGAACGAGAGAGGGCAGAGTGAGAGAGGACAGAGTGAGAGAGGACAGACCGAGAGAGGACAGAGTGAGAGAGGACAGAGTGAGAGAGGACAGACCGAGAGAGGGCAGAGTGAGAGAGGGCAGAGTGAGAGGGGACAGACCGAGAGAGGACAGAGTGAGAGAGGACAGAGTGAGAGAGGACAGAGTGAGAGAGGACAGACCGAGAGAGGACAGACCGAGAGAGGGCAGAGTGAGAGAGGACAGAGTGAGAGAGGGCAGAGTGAGAGAGGACAGAGCGAGAGAGGGCAGAGTGAGAGAGGACAGAGCGAGAGAGGGCAGAGTGAGAGAGGACAGAGTGACACAGGACAGAGTGAGAGAGGACAGAGTGAGAGAGGGCAGAGTGAGAGAGGGCTGAGTGAGAGAGGACAGAGTGAGAGAGGACAGAGTGAGAGAGGACAGAGTGACACAGGACAGAGTGAGAGAGGACAGAGTGAGAGAGGGCAGAGTGAGAGAGGGCAGAGTGAGAGAGGACAGAGTGACACAGGACAGAGTGAGAGAGGACAGAGTGAGAGAGGACAGAGTGAGAGAGGGCAGAGCGAGAGAGGACAGAGTGAGAGAGGACAGAGCGAGAGAGGGCAGAGCGAGAGAGGACAGAGTGAGAGAGGGCAGAGTGAGAGAGGGCAGAGAGAGAGAGGGCAGAGTGAGAGAGGGCAGAGCGAGAGAGGACAGAATGAGAGAGGACAGAGTGAGAGAGGACAGAGTGAGAGAGGGCAGAGTGAGAGAGGGCAGAGCGAGAGAGGGCAGAGCGAGAGAGGGCAGAGCGAGAGAGGGCAGAGAGAGAGAGGACAGAGTGAGAGAGGACAGAGTGAGAGAGGACAGAGTGAGAGAGGACAGACCGAGAGAGGGCAGAGTGAGAGAGGACAGAGTGAGAGAGGACAGAGTGAGAGAGGACAGACCGAGAGAGGGCAGAGTGAGAGAGGACAGACCGAGAGAGGGCAGAGTGAGAGAGGGCAGAGTGAGAGAGGACAGAGTGAGAGAGGACAGACTGAGAGAGGACAGAGTGAGAGAGGACAGACCGAGAGAGGACAGAGTGAGAGAGGGCAGAGTGAGAGAGGGCAGAGTGAGAGAGGGCAGAGTGAGAGAGGGCAGAGTGAGAGAGGACAGAGTGAGAGAGGACAGACCGAGAGAGGACAGAGTGAGAGAGGACAGAGTGAGAGAGGACAGAGTGAGAGAGGACAGAGTGAGAGAGGACAGACCGAGAGAGGGCAGAGTGAGAGAGGGCAGAGCGAGAGAGGACAGAGTGAGAGAGGACAGAGTGAGAGAGGACAGAGTGAGAGAGGGCAGAGTGAGAGAGGGCAGAGCGAGAGAGGGCAGAGAGGGAGAGGACAGAGTGAGAGAGGACAGAGTGAGAGAGGACAGAGTGAGAGAGGACAGACCGAGAGAGGGCAGAGTGAGAGAGGACAGACCGAGAGAGGACAGAGTGAGTGAGGACAGAGTGAGAGAGGACAGAGTGAGAGAGGACAGAGTGAGAGAGGACAGACCGAGAGAGGGCAGAGTGAGAGAGGGCAGAGTGAGAGAGGGCAGAGTGAGAGAGGACAGACCGAGAGAGGGCAGAGTGAGAGAGGACAGACCGAGAGAGGGCAGAGCGAGAGAGGGCAGAGTGAGAGAGGGCAGAGTGACACAGGACAGAGTGAGATAGGACAGAGTGAGAGAGCGCAGACCGAGAGAGGGCAGAGCGAGAGAGGGCAGAGTGAGAGAGGGCAGAGTGAGAGAGGACAGACCGAGAGAGGGCAGAGCGAGAGAGGGCAGAGTGAGAGAGGGCAGAGTGAGAGAGGGCAGAGTGACACAGGACAGAGTGACACAGGACAGAGTGAGAGAGGGCAGACCGAGAGAGGACAGACCGAGAGAGGGCAGACCGAGAGAGGGCAGACCGAGAGAGGGCAGAGCGAGAGAGTGCAGAGTGAGAGAGGGCAGAGTGAGAGAGCGCAGACCGAGAGAGGGCAGAGTGAGAGAGCGCAGACCGAGAGAGGGCAGAGTGAGAGAGGACAGAGTGAGAGAGCGCAGACCGAGAGAGGGCAGAGTGAGAGAGGACAGACCGAGAGAGGGCAGAGCGAGAGAGGACAGAGTGAGAGAGGACAGAGTGACACAGGACAGAGTGAGATAGGACAGAGTGAGATAGGACAGAGTAAGAGAGGGCTGACCGAGAGAGGGCAGAGCGAGAGAGGGCAGAGTGAGAGAGGGCAGAGTGAGAGAGGACAGACCGAGAGAGGGCAGAGTGAGAGAGGGCCGAGTGAGAGAGGACAGAGTGAGAGAGGGCAGAGTGAGAGAGGGCAGAGTGAGAGAGGGCAGAGTGAGAGAGGACAGAGTGAGAGAGGGCAGAGTGAGAGAGGACAGACCGAGAGAGGGCAGAGCGAGAGAGGACAGAGTGAGAGAGGACAGAGTGACACAGGACAGAGTGAGATAGGACAGAGTGAGAGAGGGCAGACCGAGAGAGGGCAGAGCGAGAGAGGGCAGAGCGAGAGAGGGCAGAGTGAGAGAGGACAGACCGAGAGAGGGCAGAGTGAGAGAGGGCAGAGTGAGAGAGGACAGAGTGAGAGAGGGCAGAGTGAGAGAGGGCAGAGTGAGAGAGGGCAGTGTGAGAGAGGGCAGAGTGAGAGAGGACAGAGTGAGAGAGGGCAGAGTGAGAGAGGGCAGAGTGAGAGAGGGCAGAGTGAGAGAGGGCAGAGTGAGAGAGGGCAGAGTGAGAGAGGACAGAGTGAGAGAGGGCAGAGTGAGAGAGGACAGAGTGAGAGAGGGCAGAGTGAGAGAGGACAGAGTGAGAGAGGGCAGAGTGAGAGAGGGCAGAGTGAGAGAGGGCAGAGTGAGAGAGGACAGAGTGAGAGAGGACAGAGCGAGAGAGGGCAGAGCGAGAGAGGGCAGAGCGAGAGAGGACAGAGTGAGAGAGGACAGAGTGAGAGAGGGCAGAGTGAGAGAGGACAGAGTGAGAGAGGGCAGAGTGAGAGAGGGCAGAGTGAGAGAGGACAGAGCGAGAGAGGGCAGAGTGAGAGAGGGCAGAGTGAGAGAGGACAGAGTGAGAGAGGGCAGAGCGAGAGAGGACAGAGTGAGAGAGGGCAGAGCGAGAGAGGACAGAGTGAGAGAGGACAGAGTGAGAGAGGGCAGAGTGAGAGAGGGCAGAGTGAGAGAGGACAGAGCGAGAGAGTGCAGAGCGAGGGAGGGCAGAGTGAGAGAGGACAGAGTGAGAGAGGACAGAGTGAGAGAGGGCAGAGTGAGAGAGGACAGAGTGAGAGAGGACAGAGTGAGAGAGGACAGAGTGAGAGAGGACAGAGTGAGAGAGGGCAGAGTGACACAGGACAGAGTGAGAGAGGACAGAGTGAGAGAGGACAGAGTGAGAGAAGGCAGAGTGAGAGAAGGCAGGGTGAGAGAGGACAGAGTGAGAGAGGACAGAGTGAGAGAGGGCAGAGTGAGAGAGGGCAGAGTGAGAGAGGACAGAGTGAGAGAGGACAGAGTGAGAGAAGGCAGGGTGAGAGAGGACAGAGTGAGAGAGGACAGAGTGAGAGAGGACAGAGTGAGAGAGGGCAGAGTGACACAGGACAGAGTGAGAGAGGGCAGAGTGAGAGAGGGCAGAGTGAGAGAGGGCAGAGTGAGAGAGGACAGAGTGAGAGAGGACAGAGTGAGAGAAGGCAGGGTGAGAGAGGGCAGAGTGAGAGAGGACAGAGTGAGAGAGGACAGAGTGAGAGAGGGCAGAGTGACACAGGACAGAGTGAGAGAGGACAGAGTGAGAGAGGACAGAGTGAGAGAAGGCAGAGTGAGAGAAGGCAGGGTGAGAGAGGACAGAGTGAGAGAGGGCAGAGTGAGAGAGGGCAGAGTGAGAGAGGAAAGAGTGAGAGAGGACAGAGTGAGAGAGGACAGAGTGAGAGAGGACAGAGTGAGAGAGGAAAGAGTGAGAGAGGAAAGAGTGAGAGAGGACAGAGTGAGAGAGGACAGAGTGAGAGAGGGCAGAGTGAGAGAGGACAGAGCGAGAGAGGACAGAGCGAGAGAGGGCAGAGCGAGAGAGGGCAGAGTGAGAGAGGACAGAGTGAGAGAGGACAGAGTGAGAGAGGGCAGAGTGACACAGGACAGAGTGAGAGAGGACAGAGTGAGAGAGGACAGAGTGACACAGGACAGAGTGAGAGAGGACAGAGTGAGAGAGGACAGAGTGAGAGAGGGCAGAGTGAGAGAGGGCAGAGTGAGAGAGGACAGAGTGAGAGAGGACAGAGCGAGAGAGGACAGAGCGAGAGAGGACAGAGCGAGAGAGGACAGAGTGAGAGAGGACAGAGTGAGAGAGGACAGAGTGACACAGGACAGAGTGAGAGAGGACAGAGTGAGAGAGGGCAGAGTGAGAGAGGACAGAGTGAGAGAGGACAGAGTGAGAGAGGGCAGAGCGAGAGAGGACAGAGCGAGAGAGGACAGAGCGAGAGAGGACAGAGTGAGAGAGGACAGAGTGAGAGAGGACAGAGTGACACAGGACAGAGTGACACAGGACAGAGTGAGAGAGGGCAGAGCGAGAGAGGACAGAGTGAGAGAGGACAGAGCGAGAGAGGGCAGAGTGAGAGAGGACAGAGTGAGAGAGGGCAGAGTGAGAGAGGGCAGAGTGAGAGAGGACAGAGTGAGAGAGGACAGAGTGAGAGAGGACAGAGTGAGAGAGGGCAGAGTGACACAGGACAGAGTGAGAGAGGGCAGAGTGACACAGGACAGAGTGAGAGAGGGCAGAGTGAGAGAGGACAGAGCGAGAGAGGACAGAGTGAGAGAGGACAGAGCGAGAGAGGGCAGAGTGACACAGGACAGAGCGAGAGAGGGCAAAGTGACACAGGACAGAGTGAGAGAGGACAGAGTGAGAGAGGGCAGAGTGAGAGAGGACAGAGTGAGAGAGGGCAGAGTGAGAGAGGGCAGAGTGAGAGAGGGCAGAGTGAGAGAGGGCAGAGCGAGAGAGGGCAGAGTGAGAGAGGGCAGAGCGAGAGAGGACAGAGCGAGAGAGGACAGAGCGAGAGAGGACAGAGTGACACAGGACAGAGTGAGAGAGGACAGAGTGACACAGGACAGAGTGAGAGAGGGCAGAGCGAGAGAGGACAGAGTGAGAGAGGGCAGAGCGAGAGAGGGCAGAGTGACACAGGACAGAGTGAGAGAGGGCAGAGTGAGAGAGGACAGAGCGAGAGAAGGCAGAGTGAGAGAGGACAGAGTGAGAGAGGGCAGAGTGACACCGGACAGAGTGAGATAGGACAGAGCGAGAGAGGACAGAGTGAGACAGGACAGAGTGAGAGAGGACAGAGTGACACAGGACAGAGTGACACAGGACAGACGGAGTGAGGGCAGAGTGAGAGAGGACAGAGTGAGAGAGGGCAGAGTGAGAGAGGGCAGAGTGAGAGAGGGCAGAGTGAGAGAGGACAGAGTGAGAGAGGACAGAGTGAGAGAGGGCAGAGAGAGAGAGGGCAGAGTGAGAGAGGACAGAGCGAGAGAGGACAGAGTGACACAGCACAGAGTGAGAGAGGACAGAGTGAGAGAGGGCAGAGCGAGAGAGGGCAGAGTGACACAGGACAGAGTGAGAGAGGGCAGAGTGAGAGAGGACAGAGCGAGAGAAGGCAGAGTGAGAGAGGACAGAGTGACACAGGACAGAGTGAGAGAGGGCAGAGTGACACAGGACAGAGTGAGAGAGGGCAGAGTGAGAGAGGGCAGAGTGAGAGAGGGCAGAGCGAGAGAGGGCAGAGTGAGAGAGGACAGAGTGAGAGAGGGCAGAGTGAGAGAGGACAGAGTGAGAGAGGGCAGAGTGAGAGAGGACAGAGTGAGAGAGGGCAGAGTGACACCGGACAGAGTGAGATAGGACAGAGCGAGAGAGGACAGAGTGAGACAGGACAGAGTGAGAGAGGACAGAGTGACACAGGACAGAGTGACACAGGACAGACGGAGTGAGGGCAGAGTGAGAGAGGACAGAGTGAGAGAGGGCAGAGTGAGAGAGGACAGAGTGAGAGAGGACAGAGTGACACAGGACAGAGTGACACAGGACAGACGGAGTGAGGGCAGAGTGAGAGAGGACAGAGTGAGAGAGGGCAGAGTGACACAGGACAGAGTGAGATAGGACAGAGTGAGAGAGGACAGAGTGAGAGAGGGCAGAGTGAGAGAGGGCAGAGTGACACAGGACAGAGTGAGATAGGACAGAGTGAGAGAGGGCAGAGTGAGAGAGGACAGAGTGAGAGAGGGCAGAGTGAGAGAGGACAGAGTGAGAGAGGGCAGAGTGACACAGGACAGAGTGACACAGGACAGAGTGAGAGAGGACAGAGTGAGAGGGGACAGAGTGACACAGCACAGAGTGAGAGAGGACAGAGTGAGAGAGGACAGAGTGAGAGAGGACAGAGCGAGAGAGGGCAGAGCGAGAGAGGGCAGAGTGACACAGGACAGAGTGAGAGAGGGCAGAGTGAGAGAGGGCAGAGTGAGAGAGGGCAGAGTGACACAGGACAGAGTGAGATAGGACAGAGTGAGAGAGGACAGAGTGAGAGAGGACAGAGTGAGAAAGGACAGAGTGAGAGAGGGCAGAGCGAGAGAGGGCAGAGTGACACAGGACAGAGTGAGAGAGGGCAGAGTGAGAGAGGGCAGAGTGAGAGAGGGCAGAGTGACACAGGACAGAGTGAGATAGGACAGAGTGAGAGAGGACAGAGTGAGGGAGGGCAGAGCGAGAGAGGGCAGAGTGTCACAGGACAGAGTGAGAGAGGGCAGAGTGAGAGAGGGCAGAGTGAGAGAGGGCAGAGTGACACAGGACAGAGTGAGATAGGACAGAGTGAGAGAGGGCAGAGTGAGAGAGGACAGAGTGAGAGAGGACAGAGTGAGAGAGGGCAGAGTGAGAGAGGACAGAGTGAGAGAGGACAGAGTGAGAGAGGACAGAGTGAGAGAGGGCAGAGTGACACAGGACAGAGTGAGAGAGGACAGAGTGAGAGAGGGCAGAGTGAGAGAGGACAGAGTGAGAGAGGGCAGAGTGAGAGAGGGCAGAGTGAGAGAGGGCAGAGTGAGAGATGGCAGAGTGACACAGGACAGAGTGAGAGAGGGCAGAGTGACACAGGACAGAGTGAGAGAGGACAGAGTGAGAGAGGGCAGAGTGAGAGAGGACAGACCGAGAGAGGGCAGAGCGAGAGAGGGCAGAGCGAGAGAGGGCAGAGTGAGAGAGGGCAGAGTGAGAGAGGGCAGAGTGACACAGGAAAGAGTGACACAGGACAGAGTGAGAGAGGACAGAGCGAGAGAGGACAGAGCGAGAGAGGGCAGAGTGAGAGAGGGCAGAGTGAGAGAGGGAAGAGTGAGAGAGGGCAGAGAGAGAGAGGACAGAGTGACACAGGACAGAGTGAGAGAGGGCAGAGTGAGAGAGGGCAGAGTGAGAGAGGGCAGAGTGACACAGGACAGAGTGACACAGGACAGAGTGAGAGAGGGCAGACCGAGAGAGGACAGACCGAGAGAGGGCAGACCGAGAGAGGGCAGACCGAGAGAGGGCAGACCGAGAGAGGGCAGAGCGAGAGAGTGCAGAGTGAGAGAGGGCAGAGTGAGAGAGCGCAGACCGAGAGAGGGCAGAGTGAGAGAGCGCAGACCGAGAGAGGGCAGAGTGAGAGAGGACAGAGTGAGAGAGCGCAGACCGAGAGAGGGCAGAGTGAGAGAGGACAGACCGAGAGAGGGCAGAGCGAGAGAGGACAGAGTGAGAGAGGACAGAGTGACACAGGACAGAGTGAGATAGGACAGAGTGAGATAGGACAGAGTAAGAGAGGGCAGACCGAGAGAGGGCAGAGCGAGAGAGGGCAGAGTGAGAGAGGGCAGAGTGAGAGAGGACAGACCGAGAGAGGGCAGAGTGAGAGAGGGCCGAGTGAGAGAGGACAGAGTGAGAGAGGGCAGAGTGAGAGAGGGCAGAGTGAGAGAGGGCAGAGTGAGAGAGGGCAGAGTGAGAGAGGACAGAGTGAGAGAGGGCAGAGTGAGAGAGGACAGACCGAGAGAGGGCAGAGCGAGAGAGGACAGAGTGAGAGAGGACAGAGTGACACAGGACAGAGTGAGATAGGACAGAGTGAGAGAGGGCAGACCGAGACAGGGCAGAGCGAGAGAGGGCAGAGTGAGAGAGGGCAGAGTGAGAGAGGACAGACCGAGAGAGGGCAGAGTGAGAGAGGGCAGAGTGAGAGAGGACAGAGTGAGAGAGGGCAGAGTGAGAGAGGGCAGAGTGAGAGAGGGCAGAGTGAGAGAGGGCAGTGTGAGAGAGGGCAGAGTGAGAGAGGACAGAGTGAGAGAGGGCAGAGTGAGAGAGGGCAGAGTGAGAGAGGGCAGAGTGAGAGAGGGCAGAGTGAGAGAGGACAGAGTGAGAGAGGGCAGAGTGAGAGAGGACAGAGTGAGAGAGGGCAGAGTGAGAGAGGGCAGAGTGAGAGAGGGCAGAGTGAGAGAGGGCAGAGTGAGAGAGGACAGAGTGAGAGAGGGCAGAGTGAGAGAGGGCAGAGTGAGAGAGGGCAGAGTGAGAGAGGGCAGAGTGAGAGAGGACAGAGCGAGAGAGGGCAGAGTGAGAGAGGGCAGAGCGAGAGAGGGCAGAGCGAGAGAGGACAGAGTGAGAGAGGACAGAGTGAGAGAGGACAGAGTGAGAGAGGGCAGAGTGAGAGAGGACAGAGTGAGAGAGGGCAGAGTGAGAGAGGGCAGAGTGAGAGAGGACAGAGCGAGAGAGGGCAGAGTGAGAGAGGGCAGAGTGAGAGAGGACAGAGTGAGAGAGGGCAGAGCGAGAGAGGACAGAGTGAGAGAGGGCAGAGCGAGAGAGGACAGAGTGAGAGAGGACAGAGTGAGAGAGGGCAGAGTGAGAGAGGGCAGAGTGAGAGAGGACAGAGCGAGAGAGTGCAGAGCGAGAGAGGGCAGAGTGAGAGAGGACAGAGTGAGAGAGGACAGAGTGAGAGAGGGCAGAGTGAGAGAGGACAGAGTGAGAGAGGACAGAGTGAGAGAGGACAGAGTGAGAGAGGACAGAGTGAGAGAGGGCAGAGTGACACAGGACAGAGTGAGAGAGGACAGAGTGAGAGAGGACAGAGTGAGAGAAGGCAGAGTGAGAGAAGGCAGGGTGAGAGAGGACAGAGTGAGAGAGGACAGAGTGAGAGAGGGCAGAGTGAGATAGGGCAGAGTGAGAGAGGACAGAGTGAGAGAGGACAGAGTGAGAGAAGGCAGGGTGAGAGAGGACAGAGTGAGAGAGGACAGAGTGAGAGAGGACAGAGTGAGAGAGGGCAGAGTGACACAGGACAGAGTGAGAGAGGGCAGAGTGAGAGAGGGCAGAGTGAGAGAGGGCAGAGTGAGAGAGGACAGAGTGAGAGAGGACAGAGTGAGAGAAGGCAGGGTGAGAGAGGGCAGAGTGAGAGAGGACAGAGTGAGAGAGGACAGAGTGAGAGAGGGCAGAGTGACACAGGACAGAGTGAGAGAGGACAGAGTGAGAGAGGACAGAGTGAGAGAAGGCAGAGTGAGAGAAGGCAGGGTGAGAGAGGACAGAGTGAGAGAGGACAGAGTGAGAGAGGGCAGAGTGAGAGAGGGCAGAGTGAGAGAGGAAAGAGTGAGAGAGGACAGAGTGAGAGAGGACAGAGTGAGAGAGGAAAGAGTGAGAGAGGACAGAGTGAGAGAGGACAGAGTGAGAGAGGACAGAGTGATACAGGACAGAGTGAGAGAGGACAGAGTGAGAGAGGGCAGAGTGAGAGAGGGCAGAGTGAGAGAGGGCAGAGTGAGAGAGGACAGAGCGAGAGAGGACAGAGCGAGAGAGGGCAGAGCGAGAGAGGGCAGAGCGAGAGAGGGCAGAGTGAGAGAGGACAGAGTGAGAGAGGACAGAGTGAGAGAGGGCAGAGTGACACAGGACAGAGTGAGAGAGGACAGAGTGAGAGAGGACAGAGTGACACAGGACAGAGTGAGAGAGGACAGAGTGAGAGAGGACAGAGTGAGAGAGGGCAGAGTGAGAGAGGGCAGAGTGAGAGAGGACAGAGCGAGAGAGGACAGAGCGAGAGAGGACAGAGTGAGAGAGGGCAGAGTGAGAGAGGACAGAGTGAGAGAGGACAGAGTGAGAGAGGGCAGAGTGAGAGAGGACAGAGTGAGAGAGGGCAGAGTGAGAGAGGACAGAGTGAGAGAGGACAGAGTGAGAGAGGGCAGAGCGAGAGAGGACAGAGCGAGAGAGGACAGAGCGAGAGAGGACAGAGTGAGAGAGGACAGAGTGAGAGAGGACAGAGTGAGAGAGGGCAGAGTGACACAGGACAGAGTGGGAGAGGGCAGAGCGAGAGAGGACAGAGTGAGAGAGGACAGAGCGAGAGAGGGCAGAGTGAGAGAGGACAGAGTGAGAGAGGGCAGAGTGAGAGAGGGCAGAGTGAGAGAGGACAGAGTGAGAGAGGACAGAGTGAGAGAGGACAGAGTGAGAGAGGGCAGAGTGACACAGGACAGAGTGAGAGAGGGCAGAGTGACACAGGACAGAGTGAGAGAGGGCAGAGTGAGAGAGGACAGAGCGAGAGAGGACAGAGTGAGAGAGGACAGAGCGAGAGAGGGCAGAGTGACACAGGACAGAGCGAGAGAGGGCAGAGTGACACAGGACAGAGTGAGAGAGGACAGAGTGAGAGAGGGCAGAGTGAGAGAGGACAGAGTGAGAGAGGGCAGAGTGAGAGAGGGCAGAGTGAGAGAGGGCAGAGTGAGAGACGGCAGAGTGAGAGAGGGCAGAGCGAGAGAGGGCAGAGTGAGAGAGGACAGAGCGAGAGAGGACAGAGTGACACAGGACAGAGTGAGAGAGGACAGAGTGACACAGGACAGAGTGAGAGAGGGCAGAGCGAGAGAGGGCAGAGCGAGAGAGGACAGAGTGAGAGAGGACAGAGTGAGAGAGGGCAGAGAGAGAGAGGGCAGAGTGAGAGAGGACAGAGCGAGAGAGGACAGAGTGACACAGCACAGAGTGAGAGAGGACAGAGTGAGAGAGGGCAGAGCGAGAGAGGGCAGAGTGACACAGGACAGAGTGAGAGAGGGCAGAGTGAGAGAGGACAGAGCGAGAGAAGGCAGAGTGAGAGAGGACAGAGTGAGAGAGGGCAGAGTGACACCGGACAGAGTGAGATAGGACAGAGCGAGAGAGGACAGAGTGAGACAGGACAGAGTGAGAGAGGACAGAGTGACACAGGACAGAGTGACACAGGACAGACGGAGTGAGGGCAGAGTGAGAGAGGACAGAGTGAGAGAGGGCAGAGTGAGAGAGGGCAGAGTGAGAGAGGACAGAGTGAGAGAGGACAGAGTGAGAGAGGGCAGAGAGAGAGAGGGCAGAGTGAGAGAGGACAGAGCGAGAGAGGACAGAGTGACACAGCACAGAGTGAGAGAGGACAGAGTGAGAGAGGGCAGAGCGAGAGAGGGCAGAGTGACACAGGACAGAGTGAGAGAGGGCAGAGTGAGAGAGGACAGAGCGAGAGAAGGCAGAGTGAGAGAGGACAGAGTGACACAGGACAGAGTGAGAGAGGGCAGAGTGACACAGGACAGAGTGAGAGAGGGCAGAGTGAGAGAGGGCAGAGTGAGAGAGGGCAGAGCGAGAGAGGGCAGAGTGAGAGAGGACAGAGTGAGAGAGGGCAGAGTGAGAGAGGACAGAGTGAGAGAGGGCAGAGTGAGAGAGGACAGAGTGAGAGAGGGCAGAGTGACACCGGACAGAGTGAGATAGGACAGAGCGAGAGAGGACAGAGTGAGACAGGACAGAGTGAGAGAGGACAGAGTGACACAGGACAGAGTGACACAGGACAGACGGAGTGAGGGCAGAGTGAGAGAGGACAGAGTGAGAGAGGGCAGAGTGAGAGAGGACAGAGTGAGAGAGGACAGAGTGACACAGGACAGAGTGACACAGGACAGACGGAGTGAGGGCAGAGTGAGAGAGGACAGAGTGAGAGAGGGCAGAGTGACACAGGACAGAGTGAGATAGGACAGAGTGAGAGAGGACAGAGTGAGAGAGGGCAGAGTGAGAGAGGGCAGAGTGACACAGGACAGAGTGAGATAGGACAGAGTGAGAGAGGGCAGAGTGAGAGAGGACAGAGTGAGAGAGGGCAGAGTGAGAGAGGACAGAGTGAGAGAGGGCAGAGTGACACAGGACAGAGTGACACAGGACAGAGTGAGAGAGGACAGAGTGAGAGGGGACAGAGTGACACAGCACAGAGTGAGAGAGGACAGAGTGAGAGAGGACAGAGTGAGAGAGGGCAGAGCGAGAGAGGGCAGAGTGACACAGGACAGAGTGAGAGAGGGCAGAGTGAGAGAGGGCAGAGTGAGAGAGGGCAGAGTGACACAGGACAGAGTGAGATAGGACAGAGTGAGAGAGGACAGAGTGAGAGAGGACAGAGTGAGAAAGGACAGAGTGAGAGAGGGCAGAGCGAGAGAGGGCAGAGTGACACAGGACAGAGTGAGAGAGGGCAGAGTGAGAGAGGGCAGAGTGAGAGAGGGCAGAGTGACACAGGACAGAGTGAGATAGGACAGAGTGAGAGAGGACAGAGTGAGGGAGGGCAGAGCGAGAGAGGGCAGAGTGACACCGGACAGAGTGAGAGAGGGCAGAGTGAGAGAGGGCAGAGTGAGAGAGGGCAGAGTGACACAGGACAGAGTGAGATAGGACAGAGTGAGAGAGGGCAGAGTGAGAGAGGACAGAGTGAGAGAGGACAGAGTGAGAGAGGGCAGAGTGAGAGAGGACAGAGTGAGAGAGGACAGAGTGAGAGAGGGCAGAGTGACACAGGACAGAGTGAGAGAGGACAGAGTGAGAGAGGGCAGAGTGAGAGAGGACAGAGTGAGAGAGGGCAGAGTGAGAGAGGGCAGAGTGAGAGAGGGCAGAGTGAGAGATGGCAGAGTGACACAGGACAGAGTGAGAGAGGGCAGAGTGACACAGGACAGAGTGAGAGAGGACAGAGTGAGAGAGGGCAGAGTGAGAGAGACCAGAGTGAGAGAGGGCAGAGTGAGAGAGGACAGAGTGAGAGAGGACAGAGTGAGAGAGGACAGAGTGAGAGAGGTCAGAGCGAGAGAGGGCAGAGCGAGAGAGGACAGAGTGAGATAGGACAGAGTGAGAGAGGGCAGAGTGAGAGAGGGCAGAGTGAGAGAGGGTAGAGTGAGAGAGGGCAGAGTGAGAGAGGACAGAGTGACACAGGACAGAGTGAGAGAGGGCAGAGTGAGAGAGGGCAGAGTGAGAGAGGACAGAGTGAGAGAGGACAGAGTGAGAGAGGGCAGAGTGAGAGAGGGCAGAGTGACACAGGACAGAGTGAGAGAGGGCAGAGTGAGAGAGGGCAGAGTGAGAGAGGGCAGAGTGAGAGAGGACAGAGTGAGAGAGGACAGAGTGAGAGAGGGCAGAGTGAGAGAGGACAGAGTGAGAGAGGGCAGAGTGACACAGGACAGAGTGAGAGAGGGCAGAGTGAGAGAGGGCAGAGTGAGAGAGGGCAGAGTGAGAGAGGACAGAGTGACACAGGACAGAGTGAGAGAGGGCAGAGTGACACAGGACAGAGTGAGAGAGGGCAGAGTGAGGGAGGGCAGAGTGAGAGAGGGCAGAGCGAGAGAGGGCAGAGTGAGAGAGGACAGAGTGAGAGAGGGCAGAGTGAGAGAGGACAGAGTGAGAGAGGGCAGAGTGAGAGAGGGCAGAGCGAGAGAGGACAGAGTGAGAGAGGACAGAGCGAGAGAGGACAGAGTGAGAGAGGACAGAGTGAGAGAGGGCAGAGTGAGAGAGGGCAGAGTGAGAGAGGGCAGAGTGAGAGAGGACAGAGTGAGAGAGGGCAGAGTGAGAGAGGGCAGAGTGACACAGGACAGAGTGAGAGAGGGCAGAGTGAGAGAGGGCAGAGTGAGAGAGGACAGAGTGAGAGAGGGTAGAGTGAGAGAGGACAGAGTGAGAGAGGACAGAGTGAGAGAGGACAGAGTGAGAGAGGGCAGAGCGAGAGAGGACAGAGTGAGAGAGGACAGAGTGACACAGGACAGAGTGAGAGAGGACAGAGTGAGAGAGGGCAGAGTGACACAGGACAGAGTGAGATAGGACAGAGTGAGAGAGGGCAGAGCGAGAGAGGGCAGAGTGAGAGAGGGCAGAGTGAGAGAGGGCAGAGTGAGAGAGGGCAGAGCGAGAGAGGACAGAGTGAGAGAGGACAGAGTGAGAGAGGGCAGAGTGAGAGAGGACAGAGTGAGAGAGGGCAGAGTGAGAGAGGGCAGAGTGACACAGGACAGAGTGAGAGAGGGCAGAGTGAGAGAGGGCAGAGTGACACAGGACAGAGTGAGAGAGGACAGAGTGACACAGGACAGAGTGAGAGAGGACAGAGTGAGAGAGGGCAGAGTGACACAGGACAGAGTGAGAGAGGACAGAGTGACACAGGACAGAGTGAGAGAGGACAGAGTGAGAGAGGGCAGAGTGACACAGGACAGAGTGAGATAGGACAGAGTGAGAGAGGGCAGAGCGAGAGAGGGCAGAGTGAGAGAGGGCAGAGTGAGAGAGGGCAGAGTGAGAGAGGACAGAGTGAGAGAGTGCAGAGTGACACAGGACAGAGTGAGAGAGGGCAGAGTGAGAGAGGGCAGAGTGACACAGGACAGAGTGAGAGAGGACAGAGTGACACAGGACAGAGTGAGAGAGGACAGAGTGAGAGAGGGCAGAGTGACACAGGACAGAGTGAGATAGGACAGAGTGAGAGAGGGCAGAGCGAGAGAGGGCAGAGTGAGAGAGGGCAGAGTGAGAGAGGGCAGAGTGACACAGGACAGAGTGAGAGAGGGCAGAGTGAGAGAGGGCAGAGTGAGAGAGGACAGAGTGAGAGAGTGCAGAGTGACACAGGACAGAGTGAGAGAGGGCAGAGTGAGAGAGGGCAGAGTGACACGGTAGCTCAATGGTTAGCACTGCTGCCTCACAGCACTGGGGTCCTGGGTTACTCTTCGGAGGGTCAGTGTGGACTAGTCAGGCCGAAGGGCCTGTTTCCACACTGTAGTGAATCTAATCACTAGAGTGACACAGGAGTGTTGCTGTAAGATCAGCAACGTAGCACCTCCAAAAGTAGCTGCTGATCTTCCCAGCAATATTCCACTCTTTAAACTTCTCAACCTTCACCTCCTGTCTCGTCTCCCATCTCCTTTGTCCACTAACAGTAACATCAGTAAAAATCCTGAATGATTGCCATCCAGGTTCCGTCAAAGATGGAGTGAAATATTAGACACATTATTATTAACACAGCTGATGGTTATCTCAAAAATGTAAGGCCTGAGAATCCCTGTGCACTTGCTCAATCCAATAATATCCCCCAATGATGCACATGTCCACAGAACATACAATCATGGGATCATGGACTCCCTACAGTGTAGAGAGACCATTAAGTCTGCAACATCCTTCCCCAACAGCATTCAACCTATCCCCTTAACCCCATATTTACCAATAGTTAACCGACCTACCCTGAACACTGCGGCCAATCCACCTAACCCGCACAGCTTT